>NW_026781705.1:0-152500 GCF_030144855.1 Hypanus sabinus | reverse complement strand
ATACAGAAGTGTGGAAATAGGAAACAAAAACCAAGTTTTTTCAAAGTCGGGGTAAATGAATAGTTTTACGATTATGCAGAGTTCAGTTTAGTTTATATTAAATTCTTGTAACATCAGACGCCAAGTTAGCAGTCGTCTATACATATTCTTCATGTTTGTCAAAAATACCAATGGGTTGTGATCAGTATAAACTATCAATGGCTTCTGTGCCGGACAAATGTAAAGCTCAAAGTGCTGTAACACCAGGATAAGCGACAGTAATTCTTTTTCTACAGTGGAATAGTTTTTAACTGAGGCGGATATTACAGAGTTTAAACTAACACATGTGCGACTGTCATGCAGCACATTACAGAAGTGTATACAGATACTAATCTATATTTCCCTTTTAACCTTAACATTCAGTAAATCTACCATGATTTTTGTCTTCATCCTTCACATGCTGTGTCACACAAAAAAAGTCAAATTCCTGCGAAACCAGATCTTGTTATTCAAAGTGGAGTTTTGTCAACCATTATCTCGTTTCCACTTCGAAGCCGAGCACTTAACCCTCACGGGATCAGCTTGCTCGCCAGCTCGGACTCGGCCTTCACAGACTCCCTGCACAGGTGCGAGCTTATCACTAATGTTTCGCAGACTAAGCCCATTTGCTGAACTGCCAAACAGCTCATTAATTTTAAGCAAGTCATTAATTTTATCTTCAAGATCTTTAAGTCAGTTAGTTCTTATAATAATACCAGTAGGTGATCCCTCTTGGTCAGAACAACACTTCAAGTTTTGCCTCTCGAAATCACATACTGGAACAAAGTCACCAAGTTGTTTATCTTTAAATTTCAAAATATAGTTTAACAAATCAGCATGTACTGTCTCAACATCTGAGAGAGCTGTTTCTATCAGCCAAGTCAATCCAGACTTCACAGGTACTTTATTCAAAAGTCCAGTAACAATACTTTTCCCTTTTCCTTCAATAATATTCACATCATCAGCTTTCATCTCATCACTAAATTTTAGAACACCTTACAATAACTGTGACTCAGAATCCTCACTTTCCAACGGTGCCAGGGTTAACCCTTTACTCACTGAACCGAATCCATCTGACCCAAAAGGACTGCATTCCTTTTTAATCAAGTCAGACACCTCAAACCTTTCCTGAGTTTTAACACAAGGTTCAGTACCCTGTGAATCCTCAGGTACCTCAACCACTTGAACACAGGCAAACGGGACATCTGCATTTTCTAGGCTTTCAATACCAGTCCCAGTCTCAAATTCCAGGTTCCTCTGATCCTCCCAGCTACTCTCTGGGAAACTCCGATCCGGAGTAAATTAAACCTTGCGGGTTAAAACAACCTCGTCTGTTAACCCAGCAGACTCCTGCAATGTAGCGGCATCCTTTACATCTCGGAATCCTTTACATCATCGGAAATACACTCCTTAAATTCTTCAACTGCAAACAGCTTCTTCAAGCTGCATAAATCATCAGCGTCCAACACTGGACCTTTCCTAGCTGCCACATCAGTTTCTCATCTTTCCTCTGTTCTTCCACAAAATCTTTCCTCGATAATGGTAAATCAGTAGCGTCCCCGTTTATCTCCTCAGCCTCACTGTCGTCTAACCTCTTCTGATACAGGGACGGTGAAAACGTCTCAGCTAAATCCTCGTCCGCCTCAGCTACATCAGGGTTTTCTCTCAACACTCCTTCTGGCCATGCTCCTGGTTACTGCGCAGGCGTGATGATCTCCAGAATCTGTGGGCGGGTCCTCGGCACTCACAGGCTGACTCGTGAGCTGAACTGTTGGGAACACGTCCCCCCCCACCCCCCGCCAGGTCATTCCCGAGTCAGACATCCACATCACGTATCGGGAGTGCGGACCGCACCCCGATCGTGACTGGTCTGGATACCAACTCACACTTCATACATATTTTACACAACGGCACCGCCTCGGTCCCTTTTCCACCCCCTTCCGTCACCACGTCACCGGTCTGGGTCTCAGCACTGAAGTCCAACACACTGCTTAGGATGAGGGACTGAAAAGCCCCGGGGTCTCTCCGGATTCTCACTGGCTCTGGGGTTGACCCCTCCTTCACAGATACCAACCCGGTCAAAAGAAACTTCTCCCGTCCCCCCTGAAATCGGCTTTGCTCCTCCTCCTTCAGCGGCATTTCAGCCGGCTTAATAGAGGCCGTTGTGGTTGTCGCCTCTCCCCTTCCTGTCTCTTTCTTTGGAGCTGGACGCTCAGATGCGATGTGACCAGCTTTCCCACAATTATAACACGTGAAGCTGGGAAACTTCCGTCCAGTCTGCTTTTCCTCCTCCTTACGCTTTCCACTAGTCCCCGGCTTATTCTCGGACTTCGCCGGCGGGCTTTCTCCACCATCCCTACTCCCCCTCCGGTGGCTCTTACTTGGAGGAAATCTTACCTTGTGGGTTAAGGCAGACTCGTCTGCTCACCGGGCAGTCGCGGGCAGAGTTTCTGCCTCCTTCTCGTCCAAGAACGTCCTCATACCCTCAGGGACGCAGCTTTTAAACTGCTCAATCAGCATCAGCTGTTTCAGTTTAACAAAATCTCCATTGACCCCTTTCGAGGCGCACCGGCGATCACAACATATTTGCATCTCACGGGCAAACTCTAAATACGTGCGGTCCCACGGCTTTCTCAAACTCTGGAACTTCTGTCGGTCTGCCTCTGGCACCAACTCGTAACTCCTCAGTACAGCCCCTTTTACTCCACCATAATCTTTTCCCTCATCTACGGACAACGCCGAATAGGCTTGCTGAGCCTTCCCCTTAAGAACACTCTGTAACAGAACAGGCCACTTCTCCTTCGACCGGTTCTGATTCACAGCGACTTTCCCTAATACCTTCCGACAACAATCTCCTTGAATGGGGGATCCAACGCAACCTCCTGGCTAACCTTGAACCCCGAACTGGGTCTATCACGTGGCCCCCTATCCAGCTCCACCTGCCTCTATCTTTTCCCCTTGTGGATGTCCCGCCGGCTCTTCCCTTTTCCTCTTTCTCCCTCTCTCTCTCTGTCTTTCTGCCTCTTCTCTTTGCTTTGCGCTATCTTCTCTCGGCCTTTCTACCTTCAGCTGTTTTACTCGGAACTCATATTCATACTTCATTTTGTCTGCCTGAAGCTGAACCTCAGCCTCAGTAAGCGCTTTCCCCTCAGCAAACGTTCTCAGAGCCTCCACATCGATTGTGCCCTCGCCCACACCATGTTGTGGTATCAACTGTTGAACCTCAGCCTCAGTAAGCGCTTTCCCCTCAGCAAACGTTCTCAGCGCCTCCTCATCGAATGTGCCCTCGCCCACACCATGTTGTGGTATCAACTGTTGAACCTCAGCCTCAGTCAGCGCTTTCCCCTCAGCAAACGTTCTCAGCGCCTCCACATCGAATGTGCCCTCGCCCACATCATGTTGTGGTATCAACTGTTGAACCTCAGCCTCAGTAAGCGCTTTCCCCTCAGCAAACGTTCTCAGAGCCTCCTCATCGAATGTGCCCTCGCCCAGACCATGTTGTGGTATCAACTGTTGAACCTCAGCCTCAGTAAGCGCTTTCCCCTCAGCAAACGTTCTCAGCGTCTCCACATCGAATGTGCCCTCGCCCACACCATGTTGTGCTGTCAACTGTTGAACCTCAGCCTCAGTAAGCGCTTTCCCCTCAGCAAACGTTCTCAGCGCCTCCACATCGAATGTGCCCTCGCCCACACCATGTTGTGGTATCAACTGTTGAACCTCAGCCTCAGTATGCGCTTTCCCCTCAGCAAACTTTCTCAGCGCCTCCACATCGAATGTGCCCTCGCCCACATCATGTTGTGGTATCAACTGTTGAACCTGGGCCCTCTTCATGCGAGTGGTCACCTTCATCTTTAACTTCCCAACAATTCCCACCAGTACATCCCTCTTCGCCTAGTCCTGCCCCTCAGCGGCTGGATCCGCCACAATCTAATTAACCTCAAACTCCATTCCTGCTGCTTTTCCACACCAAATTAAATAAGGAATTTACCCCAATCAATTCAAACACCCCCCAATTTGACGTTGAAATCCCGGACTGAGGCTCCAATTTGTCACGCACCCCGTGACCGAGTTACCGAACCAGAAGAAATGGAATTATACGTTATAGTCTGGTATTACTGTTATTAATAGTGCTTATTAGTAAACTAAGTAATACAGCACTATAAAATGCAAATATATGAAAGAGGTTAGCAATGATGTATACAGAAGTGTGGAAATAGGAATCAAAACCAAGATCTTTCTAAGTCTAGGGGTAAATGAATTTTCTTACGATAGCGCAGAATTCAGTTCAGTTCAGTTTGGTTCAGGTCGAGACAGTCGCTGGTGTACCTTTGGGGAGTGGGAGAGAGAGAGAGAGAGAGAGAGAGAGAGAGAGAGAGAGAGAGAGGTGATGCAGTTGCCGTCAAACCTTTCGCCATAATTTTAACCGTAGAGTTCTACCTGCTTTTTAGTTCTCCGTCCTCTGGGAAACATGAAATATTATTCGCCTTACACTTAAATGAATAATGATTTCCGGCAGATTGACCTCGAAATAAATCCCTTCAGGCCCTCCATGATATCTGCATCTCTGCTCCATATTCGCTACATATGTTTTTTTTCCTCTGGTGACCAACGTCGATAGAAGAGCACAGCATGAAAATTGCAAAGTTACAAAATAAAATTGCTTGGATGATTAAGGGTTCGATTAAAGTGCAAACTCAGCAGAAGCTTTTCTTTACGCGGCAAGCTGATCTTTACAGAAAAACATGTTGATAACTGAGTCGATGTTGTTTCCCTGCCCTTCCTGCTGATAATGCGCTCTGTTGCGCCATCTATCGGCAACATTGGGAACTGACTGGACAGAATAAGTTAATTTCAGACTTGTGAGAGTGTCTGTGAAAACCGGAGCCTGCGGCTTAATCCCGATGTTGTCTGGTCCATCTGCAACATAAATAGAGATTGTATGCTGTTTCTGTGATCGGTAATATTGAATGTAAACTAATGTAATGAGCTACCTGCGTACCTGCAACTAACTTGCAGGAACATGTCTGCACTGTCGCTGCTGCAATGAATATTGACAGCAGCTCTATAATTTCCTGTGTCATTTCTGTTCAGACCGATTATGTTCAGACTAGGTTTTCCTGAAAATCGAGATATTGTCTCGGTTAGATGTTTACGAATCATGTTTTATCTGAATTGGGCCCTTAGCGTCACAGGGGAATACAATTGTATTGTTGTTTTTCTGAGAGTGCAATAGTTGATGTTTACATTGGCACAAGACACGGGCTCTGCCAATAGAACTGAAAGAGGAATGGAATTATTCCTTTCTACTGCAGTCCGATTATATCAGCAGGGTCTCTGAAGACCAAGTTACCATAGAGACCGACATATTAGCCTGAATGTCACAGGGATTGGAATTCATGAAAAGGAGTTCCCGGATACAAGTCTACGGAATCATGGAGAGGACACGTTTTATTTCGTCCGCCTCTTTTTTCCCTGCCTGCTTAATTTAGTTTGATTTAAGATTGGTTTGTTCAGTATGCCCAGCGGCTGAATTTCATTCACAAAGGGATCGATTCCTTAACTTCGCGAAGTCACGCCCGCCCTGCTCGGAGATCTGCACACTGAGAAACAGATTTAATTCTCAAAACCTCGGGAGCTTCCCTGAACAGTCGGTGGTGATTCTAAATGAAGCTGCCGGTGTGAAGAGAAGAGGTGGGCAATCCTGCTTACAAGCATGGGCACAGAACGTCCCTCGGTGACAGAAGCAGATAAACCGGCACGGTCCTCCATTATTTTAACTGAAGCGTTAAAATGCTCTGGCAAGCTTGGGACGTTATTCGTTTTAGACTTAAATGCAGATTTGACATAAAGAAATCCGGGACCTTAACTTATTATTAAACCCCTTAAGAACCTTTAGTTTATCTGTAACACTGTTCCACCTTCCCTGATCCTGATAAACAGGTTTTCCCCTTGACGACTAAAGTAGACAGAATAGAAAAGTGTGTCAACAGCGCTGTCACTACTAAAATCGTAGTTTATAGGTCATTTATGTCATTTCTGTGAACACGGGTTATGTTCAGATTAGCTTTTTTCTGAATACTGAGACTTCCTTTCATTATCCTGAATGGGTTTGTTATCATTTGTCTATGTTCGCCTTTGAAGAATTCTCTTGTTCGTCACAAGTGACTTCAACTTTTTTATCGATGACAGAAGGCTCTGCTCCTGCACTGTCCTGCTCTATTTTTTTCACCCGAGGGGAGTCAAGAGCAAAGTGACGTAATCATCAGATAAATGTTCGGCCTTTGAGAAACCAGAGGTCCATGCGCCAGTAATCAGCCGAGGATCAAAGGTGAGAGGGCCAGTAACTTTAAATTTCTGGGTAGGACTCTCTCCGAGAACCAGTCCTGGAGACCGCGTATAAATATAATTGCGAGGAAAGCGCGCCAACACTTTTAAACCCGCAGGAGCCTACCGAGTTTCGGCTTCTCATCAAGTATCTCGGCAAACCGCTGCAGATATGTCGAGTGAAGTGTAATGACGGCCTGCAGTAAGATATCGTCTGGGAAGAAGAGGCACAACTGGACACAGTGATAACTGACGCCGGTGGCAATACAGTGACGGCCGTACATCCATTGGCAAAGTAGGAAGAGCAACAGCACCGAAAGCAGGTGGCACAGTGTCACCACAAGGGGGCAGTGTCGGAATGCGGAGACAAGGTCAGAAAGGTCAAACCTTGAGTCTGATCTTGCACCTCGTCTCTTTTAGATGTACATTTTCTGAGGTGTTATCGTCGGCGTCTTCTGCCAATTAAGCACAGAAATCACGGGAATTCTCTACATGCACCAGCGATCATACGACCTCCACATGAACAGTTAGGACTCGTCGAAGATAAACTCCCAGCAAAGCAAGTACTGCACCTGGAACTGAGCGGAATTCTCTAAATCTCACACAAGGTACATGGCACTGACTCCGCATCTATCCTCAGCACACTAGCTATGTAATTACAAAAAAAAAAGAACTTACTTGAAACATCACTCCTTACTTCGAGCATGCGGCTGTGTTTGTCCAGGCGTGTTCTCGCCTAAGCCTGTTTCACAAAAGCCGGACCGCTCTAACAATTCACCACTCCAGCAATGGCCGTTCCAACAATGGAGCATATTTCTCAATGTGGCTGGCCAATTCCGAGAAGTCCCATCATTACTGTCATAACCGCCAGGTGGCGCAACGCGTCCTCAGTACATTAATAAGTTACATATGCATAAACTGTATAAAATATTTAGGTCAATAAACAGACGAATGAACGAATAAACTAATTAACTAATGAAAAAGTAAATGAACTAACAAATACAAAAGGAATTCTGAGGTCGCTAAGGTACTGATGGTAATGAATGGTACTGATGGTACTGACGGTGATCGCCCTTAACTATGGACCCGGTATTCCTGAGGAACCACCTTTTGAAGATTTTCTCGAGTATGAAGAGGCTTGCACTGTGATGAATGTGATTGTTGTTCACAAGCCTCTGCAATCTGTGTCGATCCTGTGCATTGCAGTCTGCACACCAGACGGTGATGGGAACAGTCAGAATACTCTCCGCCTTGCATGTGCGAACATTTCTCAGTTTTTGGTGACATACCCATACCAAATCTCTTCAAGCAATGTGGGTCGAAAGGGCTTTATTGTGCTGTCGGCATTCTCTGTTTCTATGCTTCTATCACTTGATGGAATACAGACGCTGACGTACCTTTCTTTGTGAATGTGTAACTATGAGAGGCCAATCAGAGATTCTCTCAGAAGGAGTTAAACCCACTCACCCTCACCACCGCCGACCCTTCAATGAGGACTGGTGTGTGATCTCCCGACTTCTCCTTCGCGGCGTTCACAGTCACTTCCTTGGTCCTGCTGTCTCTGTGTGCAAGATTATTGCGACGACAACACTCAGCCAGTCTACCTATCCCGGAGGAAAATAGTTTTGAGGGAAATTCCACATGATCTTTTAGAGGACGACACCAGCGTATCGAGAGCCGAATAGCCTTCTGCTACTCCAGCGTTTTAAGTTGGTTCATTCTCCGCCTTCTCGCTCTGCGCTCCAGTCAGCTCCGGCTTTTCAGATAACGGGCTCCCGGGATCTCTCCTGGAGACCAGGAAATGAGGCTCAGTCTCCGAATGTAACAGAGACAGGCGCCGCTCTCTCGGGATCGCGTGGATGAAGTTCACTTTACTCTCTCTCTTTCTCTTCATGTCGGTGGGTGAGAGAAACTCTCTTTGAGACCATTATCGGATTCCACACTGCAGCAGATAGTTGTAGAACAGCACACAGGATTTGATATTCATTTGAGCAAAGTACAGACTCTCTGATCCAATCAGCGCTGCCGCTTGTGACGTCAGAATCCAGATATCTGACCCGCAAACCAGGAAGTGCGGCTCAGTCTCCGAGTGTAACAGAGATCGGCGCTGCTCTCTCGGGATGTCGGGACTGCCCTTCGCAGCTCTCGTTCTTTGTCTCCACATAACGGCGGGTGAGGATCGCTCTCTCCAACCACTGGTGCTGGTATAATCAACAGAACGACGGGAAGTTAAATGAATGAAGATGAGATTTTGATTATCTACCTTACTGATCTAAGAACAGATCCCTGGTATCTGTACAGATTGAGTTAAGTGCAGTTCCCAAGTCTATCCGCGTCTGTCGTTTTTCCCTCATATGATTTTCTCTTTCTCAGGTGAGTCCCAGCAGTTTACTATTATCATTGAGCACAGCCAGATAAATGTCACCGCTGGAGGTGAGGCGCTTTTTTCAGTCCGGCCGTCGTCCAGCGTCAGCAGTGGAAGCTGGAATTTTAATGGGCTAACAGTCGCCCAGTGGATCGGTCAGACCGGGACCATTGACAATGTCTACAGATCTCGGGCTGAGTTATTCACCTCCAACGGGTCGCTTCTGCTGAAGTCGGTGAACGTGTCGGACAGCGGGGAATACCGTGTGAATATGGTTCCAATTAGTGGCTCCCAAACCTCAGCGACCGTCACTCTGCGTGTCACTGGTAAGTGAGACAGAGTCATGCGATCTCGGACTATAACTTTCATTTTATTCCTGTGGTGAGAGAATACAATACAACCTTTACGGTGGTCGCAGAACCTGGACTCCAGTGAACTCTGCCAGACCTGCTCTCGGACTGTTCAGATCTCACTGTTGTGCGTGGCTGTGTCTCGCCATTTCTGCTTGCAGGCGGCTCGCACTTGTCCGTGCTGTATTTTACTCTATTTACCCTTCGGCCCATAAAGTTGTGCTAAACATAACAAACGCAACAATAAATAGTAAAACACAACAGCCACATGCCGGTTAAAATCAAGTTATTAGTGTCCAGTGCAAATTAAAAGTGTGCAAAAGCAGAGTCAGGTAGAGCAGCTATTTAGCAGTCTGACTGCCTGTGGGAGGAAGCTGTTTAGTCGCCTTGTGGTTTTAGTTTTGATGCTCCTGTAACGTTTACCTGATGGCAGAAGAACAAACAGTTCATGGAGAGGGTGTGAGGGGTTGTTAATGATGTACCGTGTCTTCTGGAGGCATCGACGTTGAAAGAGGTCTTGGAAGAAGGTAGGGAGACCCCAATAACCTTCTCTGCTCCCCTAACCACCCCCTGCAAGGGTTTTTTGTCGGCAGCACTGCAGCTGGAGTCCCAGGCTGTGATGCAAAAGGTCAGCACACTCTCAACCACGCCTCTGTAGAATGTAGTTAAGATGTTAGTGGGGAGTGGTGCTTGTTTAAGCTTCCTCAGAAAGTTCAATCTCTGCTGGGCTCCTTTCACAATCCCAGTGGTGTTCCTGGACTGGGTGAGATTGTCCGATATCTGCACCCCAAGAAATTGGATGTTTTCCACTCTAACCACTGTGGAGCCGCTGATGCTGAGGGGCGTGCGCTCCTTATTTTTTTAATACTCTGTACATTGAGATATAACGATTTGAGTTCTGTACTTGCTATCCTTTTAAATTCTGCGTCACGAATGGGAACCGGATTGCTCCTGAGCTGACTGTATTTCAATGCAAGAAGTATCGAAGGAAAGGCGGACAATGGCGATGAAGATGAGGTAGCTGGTTTGCAAACAGAGGCAGTGTGTTGTGAGGGGAACCTGCTGACAGGGCAAAATTGCAGCCAACAGGATGAGTTACAATCTGAAGGGTGGGAAAAATCGAAAAGGGCAAATACAGGACTGGAGGTGTGATATTTGAGTGCGTGCAGTACACGTACTAAGGAAGATGAGCTTGCAGCACAGTTACAGATTGGCAGGTATGATGTTGTTGGCATCGCTCAATCATGGCCGAAAGAAGACTATAGGTGGGAGCTTAATGTCCATGGATACACATTGTTTCGAAAGGACAGGCAGGTAGGCAAGGAGGGGGGCGTGATATTGTTGGTCAAAATTTGAAATCAAATCCTCAAGAGAGGAGACATTGAAAATAGAAAACCTACAGCACAATACAGTCTCTACTGCCCACAAAGTTGTGCCCAACATGTCCTGACCTTAGGACTACCTAGCCTTACCCATAGCCCTCTATTTTTCTTAGCTCCATGTACCTATCAAAAAGTCTCTTAAAAGACCCTATCGTATCCGACTCCACCACCGTTGCCGGCAGCCCGTTCCACGCACTCACCACTCTCTGAGTAAAGCACTTATCCCTGACATCTCCTCTGAACCTACTGCCCAGCACTTTAAACCTGTGTCCTCTTGTGGCAACCATGTCAGCCCTGGGAAAAAGCCTCTGACTATCCACACGATCAATGCCTCTCATCATCTTGTCCACCCCTACCAGATCACCTCTCATACTTCGTCGCTCCAAGAAGAAACGGTCGAGTTCGCTCAACCATGTTTTCATAAGGTATGCTCCCCAATCCAACCTCTAAATCCCCCCTGCACCCTTTCTATGGCTTCCACATCCTTCCTGTAGTGAGTCGACCAGAATATTGACAACATTCTGTAGTCTTATCTCTGATCTGTGCGTCTGTAGTATTTAGTTTTAAACAGAATATATCTCCTTGGAGGCATCATTTCAGCACAGTACGTTTCACGTGATTCATGATCTGTGGTATTTTTACAGAAGCCGTATCCAGGCCCAACACCACATCGTATGACACTGACTCGGTAGAACACAATGACACAGTTAGATTGGAGTGCACGGCAAGAGGGGAACATGCTTATTATTCGCTGTTAATGAAAAGCAAAACAGTTAGTAATAACGTTAGGATGACCGTGAGCAGCACATCGTCTGAAAGTTTACCGCCAGTATCACTGTATTAGCCCATGTTTCAAACACTGATTATATTTTAAATGGGGAAAAAACAACAAAAAGGAATGATGTGCAAAGGGACTTGGCAGTCCTTTGTGCAGGATTGTCTGAAGGTTAATTTAGAGGTTGAGTCTGTTGTGAGGAAGGTAAATGCGAGGTTAGCGTTCATTTCAAGAGGACAAGAATATGAAAGTAAGCATATAATATTGAAAATTTATGAAGAACTGGTGAATCCTCACTGTAGTATTGTGAGCTGTTTTGGAGAGGGTTCAAAGAGGGTTCACGGAAATGATTCCGGGATTGAACGACTTGTCATAGGATGTGCCTCTGATGTCTCTGGGCCTGTATTCACTGGAATCCAGAAGAGTAAAGGGTGACGTCATTGAAACCTGTCGAATGCTGAAAGGCTTTAATATAGTGGATGTGCAGAAGAGCTTTCCTTTGATGGGAGAATCAAAGACCAGAGGACGCAGATAGAGTGGATGTGGAGAAGATGTTTCCTATAGTGGGGGAGAGTAGGACTAGAGGACAGAGATAGAGTGGATGTGGACTGGATGTTTCCTGTAGTGAGGGAGTCTACGACCAGAGGACACAGATAGTGTGGAGTGGAGTGGATGTTTCCTATAGTGGGGGTGTCTGGGACCAGAGGACACAGATAGAGTGGATGTGGAGAGGATGTTTCCTATCGTGGGGGAGTCTAGGACCAGAGGACACAGATAGAGTGGATGTGGGCAGAATGTTGCCTGCAGTGGGGGAGTCTAGGACCAGAACACACAAATAGAGTGGATATGGAGAGGATGCTTCCTATATTGGGGGAGTCTAGGGCCAGAGAACACAGATAGCGTGGATGTGGAGAGGATGTTTCTTGTAGTGGGGGAGTCTATAGACAATAAACAATACACAATAGATAATAGGTGTAGAAGTAGTCCATTCGGCCCTTCCAGCCTGCACCGCCATTTTGAGACTATGGCTCATCATCGACTATTAACACCCGGTTCCTGCCTGGTCCCCATATCCCTTGATTCCCCTCTCCATAAAATACTTATCTTGCTCCTTCTTGAAAGCATCCAGAGAATTGGACTCCACTGCCTTCCGAGGCAATACATTCCAGACCCCCACAACTCTCTGGGAGAAGAAGTTTTTCCTTAAATCTGTCCTAAATGGCCTACCCCTAATTCTTAAACCATGCCCTCTGGTACTGGACTCTCCCAGCATCTGGAACATATTTCCTGCCTCTATCTTGTCCAATCCCTTAATAATCGTATATGTTGCAATCAGATGCCCTCTCAATCTCCTTAATTCCAGCGTGTACAAGCCCAGTCTCTCTGCGTAAGACAGTCCTGACATCCCAGGATTTAACCTTGTGCATCTACGCTGCACTTCCTCTGCAGCCAGGATATCCTTCCTTAAGCCAAGAGACCAAAACTGCACACAATACTCCAGGTGTGGTCTCTCCAAGGCCCTGTACAAATGCAAGAGGATTTCCTTGCTATTGTACTCAATTCCCTTTGTAATAAAGACCAACATTATATTAGCCTTCTTCACTGTCTGCTGCACTTGCTCACTCACCTTCAGTGACGGATGAACAAGGACTCCGAGATCTCTTTGTATTTCTCCCTTACCCAACTTTACACCGTTCAGATAATAATCTGCCTTCCTGTTCTTACCCCCAAAGTGGATAACCTCACACTTATTCACATTAAATGCCATCTGCCAAGTATCTGCCCACTCACCCAGCCTATCCAAGTCACCCTGAATGCTCCTAACATCCTCATCACATGTCACACTGCCACCCAGCTTAGTATCATCAGCAAACGTGCTGATGTTATTCTCATTGCCTTCATCTAAATCGTTGACGTAAATCGGAAACAATTGTGGTCCCAATACCGAGCCCTGTGGCACCCGACTTGTCACCATCTGCCACTCCGAGAAATACCCATTCACTGCTACCCTTTGCTTTCTATCTGCAAACTAGTTTTCTACCCATGTCAATGTCTTCCCCCAAATGCCATGAGCTTTGATTTTACCCACCAATATCCTATGTGGGACCTTATCAAATGCCTTCTGAAAATCGAGGTACACTACATCCACTGGATCTCCCCCGTCTAACTTCCTGGTTACATCCTCGAAAAACTACAACAGATTAGTCAAGCATGAATTACCCTTGGTAAATCCATGTTGGCTCGGCCCAATCCTATCACTGCTATCTAGATATGCCACTATTTCATCCTTAATAATGGACTCTAGCATCTTCCCCACCACCGATATCAGGCTGACAGGTCGATAGTACTCTGCTTTCTCCCTCTGCTCTAGGACCAGAGGACACAGACAGAGTGGATGTGGAGTGGATGTTTCCTGTAGTGGGGGTGTCTAGGACCAGAGGACACAGAGAGAGTGGATGTGTAGAGGATGATTCCTATAGTGGGGGAGTCTAGGACCAGACAACACAGATAGAGTGGATGTGGAGAGGATGTTTCCTACAGTGGGGGAGTCCAGGACCAGAGGACACAGATACAGTGGATGTGGAGAGGATGTTTCCTGTAGTGGGGGAGTCTAGGACCAGAGGACACAGACAGAGTGGATGTGGAGAGGATGTTTCCTATAGTGGGGGAGTCCAGGACCTGAGGACACAGATAGAGTGGATGTGGAGAGGATGTTTACTATAGTGGGGGAGTCTAGGACCAGAGGACTCAGATAGAGTGGATGTGGAGAGGATGTTTCCTGTAGTGGGAGAGTCTAGGACCAGAGGATACAGATAGCGTGGATGTGGAGAGGATGTTTCCTGTAGTGGGGGAGTCTCGGACCAGAGGACACAGATCGAGTGGATGTGGAGAGGATGTTTCCTATAGTGGGGGAGTCTAGGACCAGGGGACACAGATAGAGTGGATGTGGAGAGGATGTTTCCTATAGTGGGGGAGTCTAGGACCAGAGGACACAGATAGAGTGGATGTGGAGAGGATGTTTCCTGTAGTGCGGGAGTCTAGGACCAGAGGACACAAATAGAGTGGATGTGGAGAGGATGTTTCCTTTAGTGGGGGAGTCTAGGACCAGAGGACACAGATAGCGTGGATGTGGAGAGGATGTTTCCTGTAGTGGGGGAGTCTCGGACCAGAGGACACAGATCGAGTGGATGTGGAGAGGATGTTTCCTATAGTGGGGGAGTCTAGGACCAGAGGACACAGATAGCGTGGATGTGGAGAGGATGTTTCCTGTAGTGGGGGAGTCTCGGACCAGAGGACACAGATCGAGTGGATGTTGAGAGGATGTTTCCTATAGTGGGGGAGTCTAGGACCAGGGGACACAGATAGAGTGGATGTGGAGAGGATGTTTCCTATAGTGGGGGAGTCTAGGACCAGAGGACACAGATAGAGTGGATGTGGAGAGGATGTTTCCTGTAGTGCGGGAGTCTAGGACCAGAGGACACAGATCGAGTGGATGTGGAGAGGATGTTTCCTATAGTGGGGGAGTCTAGGACCAGGGGACACAGATAGAGTGGATGTGGAGAGGATGTTTCCTATATTGGGGGAGTCTAGGACCAGAGGACACAGATAGAGTGGATGTGGAGAGGATGTTTCCTGTAGTGCGGGAGTCTAGGACCAGAGGACACAAATAGAGTGGATGTGGAGAGGATGTTTCCTTTAGTGGGGGAGTCTAGGACCAGAGGACACAGATACAGTCGATGTGAAGAGGATGTTTCCTATAGTGGGGGAGTCTAGGACCAGAGGACACAGATAGAGTGGATGTGGAGAGGATGTTTCCTATAGTGGGGGAGTCTAGGACCAGAGGACACAGATAGAGTGGATGTGGAGAGGATGATTCCTATCGTGGGGGAGTCTAGGACCAGAGGACACAGATAGAGTGGATGTGGAGAGGATGTTTCCTATAGTGGGGGAGTCTAGGACCAGAGGACACAGATATAGTGGATTTGGAGAGGATGTTTCCTGTAGTGCGGGAGTCTAGGACCAGAGGACACAAATAGGGTGGATGTGGAGAGGATATTTCCTGTAGTGGGGGAGTCTAGGACCAGGGGACACAGATAGAGTGGATGTGGAGAGGATGTTTCCTATAGTGGGGTGTCTAGGACCAGAGGACACAGATAGCGTGGATGTGGAGAGGATGTTTCCTGTGGTGGGAAAGTCAATGACAAGATGACACAGCTAAAAATAGAGAGGCTTCCTTTTAGAACGGAGCTGAAAAGGTGTTTCTTCAGAAGAGGCGGTGAATACTTGGAAGTGTTTGCCACAAGCGGCGGTGGAGGCTACGTCTTTATGTATATTTAACACAGAGGTTAACAGTTTCTGGACACCTCAGGGCATCAGGAGATACGGGGGGAAGGCACGAGATTCGGAGCAGCCATGACGAAATGGCGGCGCAGGCGCAATAGACCAAATGGCCGGAATCTGCCCCTCTACTTTCAGAATCAAAATCAGTTTTAATATCACCAGCATTGGTCGTAAAATTACTTGTTTTCTTTTTTACTGCAGCTTGCAGTGCATTATTCAGTAAACAAACTATAATTTACGCATTAAAAAACTTTGCCCATCTAACCTGTGGATGAACGCTCCCACATCAGGTCAGACATTCCAGAGGTCTGATGCCCGATTCCTCTGAATATGTTTCGCAGAGCAGTCTGTATCCTTTACTCAATGCTCTGACTTATAAAGGCCAGCATACCAAAAGCTTTCTTCACCACCCTATTCACATGAGATTCCACCCTCAGGGAGCTGTGCCCCGTTATTCCTAAATCACTCTGTTCTACTTCATTCCTCAATGCCCTACCATTTATCATGTATGTCCTATTTGGATTATTCCTACCAAAATGTAGCACCTCACACTTATCAGCAATACACTCCATCTGCCATCTTTCAGCCACTCTTCTAACTGGCATAAATCTCTCTGCAAGCTTTGAAAACCTACTTCATTATCGACAACGCCACCTATCTTAGTTTCATCTGCATACTTATTAATCCAATTTACCACCCCATCATCCAGATCATTAATGTATATGACAAACAACATTGGAACCAATACAGATTCCTGAGGCACACCACTAGTCCGTCAATCAACGGTGGCAGTCTGTTCCTTAACCTGAAGCCATGTCCACGTTTACTGAGCAGTGGTGACTGGAGAAGAGGCGTTGGCAGTCCACTCTGTCTATTCCTCTTAATATCTTGTACACCTCTATCATGTCTCCTCTCATCCGCCTTCTCTCCAAAGAATAAATCACGAGCTCCCTTAATCTCTGATCATAATCCATACTCTCTAAACCAGGCAGCGTCCTGGTAAATCTCCTCTGTTCCCTTTCAAATGCTTCCACATGCTTCCTATACTGAGGCGAACAGAAATGGACTCAGTACTCTAAATGTGGCCTAACTAAAGTTTTGTAGAGCTGCATCATTACATCACGTCTCTTAAAATCTATCCCTCGACTTATGAAAGCAAACAACCCATAAGCTATCTTAAATACCCTATCTACCTGTGAGTCAACTTTCAGGGATCTGTGGACATGTACCCCCAGATCCCTCTGCTCCTCCACACTACCAAGTAAACTGCAATTTACTTTCTACTCTGCTTTGGAGTTTGTCCTTCCAAAGTGTACCACATCACACTTCTCCGGGTTGAACTCCCATCTGCCACTTCTCAGCCCACTTCTGCATCCTATCAATGTCTCTTGCAATCTTTGACAATCTTCTACACTATCTACAACATCACCAACATTTCTGTCGTCTGCAAACTTGCCAGACCACCCTTCTAACCCCACATCCAGGTCATTAATAAAAATCACAAAATGTAGAGGTCCAAGAACAGATCGTTGTGGGACACCACTAGTCACAACCCTCCAATCCGAATGTACTCCCTCCACCATGACTCTCTGCCTTCTGCAGGCAAGCCAATTCTGAATCCACCGGGCTAAACCTCCCTAGATCCCATGCCTTCTGACTTTCTGAATGAGCCTACCGTGCGGAACCTTGTCAATTGCATTACTAAAGTCCATGTAGATCACATCCACTGCACTACCCTCATCTATATGCCTGGTCACCTCCACAAAGAACTCTATAATGTTTGTTAGGCACGACCTGCCCTTCACAAAACCATGCTGACTGTCCCTGATCAGACCATGATTCTCCAGATGACCATAGATCATATCTCTAAGAACCTTTTCCAACAGCTTTCCCACCACAGACGTGAGGCTCACTGGTCTATAATTACCTGGACTATCCCTACTACCTTTTTTGAACAAGGGGACAACATTCGCCTCCCTCCAATCCTCCGGTACGATTCCCGTGGACAACGAGGACATAACGATTCTAGCCAGAGTTTCAGCAATCTCTTCCCTTGCCTCGTGGAGCAGCCTGGGGAATATACCGTCAGGACCCAGGGACTTATCCGTCCTAAAGTATTTTAACAACTCCAACACCACCTCTCCCTTAATATCAATTGGCTGCAGAACATCAACCTCACTCATATTGTCCTCACCGTCACCAAGTTCCCTCTCATTGCTGAATACCGAACAGAAGTATTCATTGAGAACCTCGCTCACTTCCACAGCCTCCAGGCACATCTTCCTACTTTTAACTCTAATTGGTCCTACCTTCACACCTGTCATCCTTTTGTTCTTCACATAATTGAAGAATGCCTTGGGGTTTTCCTTTACCCTACTCGCCAAGGCCTTCTCATGCCCCCTTCTTGCTCTTCGCAGCCCCTTCTTAAGCTCCTTTCTTGCTACCCTATATTCCTCAATAGACCCATCTGATCCTTGCTTCCTAAACCGCGTGTATGCTGCCTTCTTCCACCTGACTAGATTTCCACTTCACTTATCACACATGGTTCCTTCACCCTACCATTCTTTATCTTCCTCACTGGGACAAATTTATCCGTGACTTCCTGCAAGAGATCCTTAAACATCGACCACATGTCCATAGTACATTTCCCTGCAAAAACATCATCCCAATTCACACACGCAATTTCTAGCCTTATAATTTGCCCTTCCCCAATGAAAAATTTTCCTATCCTCACTGATTCGATCCATTTCCATCATAATGCTAAAGATCAGGGAGCGGTGATCACTGTCCCCCAGATGCTCACCCACTGACAGATCTGTGACCTGACCCGGTTCGTTACCTAATATTAGATCTAGTATGGCAGTCCCCCTAGTAGGTCTTTCAACATATTGTGACAGGAATCCATCCTGGACACACTTAACAAACTCTGCCCGATCTAAACCCTTGGAACTAATCAAGTGTCAATCAATATTAGGGAAATTAAAGACGCCCATGATAACAACACTGTTATTTTTTGGCCCTTTCCAAAATCTGCCTCTCAATCTGCTCCTCGGTATCCCTGTTGCTACCGTGGGGTGGGGGCGGGGGCTATAAAATAGCCACAGTAGAGTAACTGCTCCCTTCCTGTTCCTGCCTTCCACGCATACTGACTCAAAAGAGGATCCTGCTACATTGCCCACGCTTTCTGCAGCTGTAATAGTATCTCTGACCAGTAATGCCACCCCTCCTCCCCTTTCCCCCCTCTCTATCCTTTTAAAGCACTGAAATCCAGGAATATCGAGAATCCATTCCTTCCCTGCACCCAGCCAAATCTCCCTGATGGCTGCTACATCATACTTTCATGTATGTATCCAAACTCTCAGTTTATCACCTTCGTTCCTGATGCTTCTTGCATTAAAGTACGCACGCTTTAGCCCTTCTACCTTTCCACCTTTATACCCTTTATTCTGATGCTCTTTCCTCAAAACCTCTCTACATGTTCGATCTGTCTTTACTCCATGCACTTCTTTCACTGCTCTATCGCTCCGGGTCCCATTCCCTTTGCAAATTAGTTTAAATCCTCCCGAACCATGCTAGCAAACCTACCCGCAAGGATAGTGCTCGCCCTTGAGTTCAGGGGCAACCCTTCCAATCTGTGCAGGTCCCAACTTCCCCAGAAGAGACCCGGAATTGTCCAAAAATCTAAAATCCTGCCCCATGCGCCGACTCCTCAGCCACGCATTCAACTGCCATCTCCCCCAATTCTTACCATCACCATCACGTAGCACTGACAGCAATCCTGAGAACGCCAACCTTGAGGTCCTGTTCTTTAGCCTTCTGCCTTGTTCCCGAAACTCACCCTTCAGGACCTCTTCCCTCTTCCTGCCTATGTCGTTGGTCCCAACATGTATCACGACTTCTGGTTGCTTTCCCTCTCGTACCAGGATGTCATGTACCCGGTCAGACACATCCGGGACACTGGCACCCGGGAGGCAACAAGCCATGCGTGTTTCCTTCTCACGTCCACAAAATCTCCTGTCTGCCCCCCTGACTTTAGAGTCTCCAATGACGACAGCTCTCCTCCTCTCCGGAAGAGGAAAACATGAAAACTTGGCGACTTGACCGCGTTTATAGATGGTGCCGGTGAAGGGTTTCCTTCTCACGACCACAAAATCTCCTGTCTGCCCCCCTGACTTTAGAGTCTCCAATGACGACAGCTCTCCTCCTCTCCGGAAGAGGAAAACATGAAAACTTGGCGACTTGACCGCGTTTATAGATGGTGCCGGTGAAGGGTTTCCTTCTCACGACCACAAAATCTCCTGTCTGCCCCCCTGACTATAGAGTCTCCAATGACGACAGCTCTCCTCCTCTCCAGAAGAGGAAAACATGAAAACTTGGCGACTTGACCGCGTTTATAGATGGTGCCGCTGTAGCGAGGCAGCTTGCTGATGGCGGCCAAAAACAAAATAAACTAACTACGCTTTTAAAGACCCTCACTCTGGAGCACGATCATTGCAGACATCACCCTGCAATTTCCCTTTTGAACCGCCTGTGCGACCCGGTATTTTTACGGTGTTCTGGCACTTCCAGCGAAATGGAGTTTCCGAGGGGCAGTCCGGTCGCGCATTCATATGAAATGTACTTTGAACCTTGACCTCTGGACTGGGCTTGTGCACAGGGGTCAGAGGTGAGTTGCCGGTGGAGCGGGTGCTTTCTGGAAGTCTGTTCACAGTGCTCTCCCGTGCACTCTCTTCTGACATACCGGCCTGCGGTATTATGTATATGAGCTCGATGAAGAGGGGATGCGGGTGGGTTAGGAAGATTATGGTTGACAGGAAGTTTGGTGGAAATCTGGACAGTGTTAAAGATGGACAGTAAAATATTTGTTAGACAGTACAATTTTCCGTAGATTCTACCTGGCCCGCTGAGTTACTCCGGCATTTTATGATATGAGGAAATTGCAGCTACTGTTTCTATTCTCACCCCTGTTCTGCAAGCAGTCTTTGCATTTGCGTGAGACGCAGCGAGAAAACAACTATATCCATCAAATCAGAATATGCTGCGTACGGGACGGGGTCAGACACAATTTTTCCCTGTTTGGCTGTTTCTGACCCCTCTGGTATTTTACTGGTTCATCAATTAATAATTTGGGCAACGCCTCATACCTGTTGACTTATCGCTGAGTGACAGCGGCATTGATCCTCGTGAGGCGTTTAACAAAGTAATCATACGATCCAGCTCAACTACACGGAACTATTTCTTCTTCGGTACAGTATGTATTATCCCGAGAGTTGGTCGGAAAGTGTCGGAGTTGTGTGTCTAAAACAGAGACTTCGTTTTTATTTGAATTATCAGCATCTGGTGAGGTGAAGTCCGCTGCTGACTGAGGTATTCTGATCCGCGTTACTGCAGCTTTGGGTTTGCAATACATGCTTTTAAGATGAACCCCACTTTATATTTGTTCGGTTATGTGAGATAGCAATATCCATTGGCTCCATAACATGGACACCGAAACTGAACTTTACATCATTTCAGTAACGATAGCTTATCTGGGTGATATTACAAATTGTTGTCAGCAATTCTCCTCTGTGCCTACCAGTGATTATGCGTCACCTTTCTCATTGCCAAGTGACCCTTGCCTGAAGTGAATTATTTCCTTCTTCTGCCTTCGCCAGATCCATTTATTTGATATTTCTCTGGGGTCTGTTTTTGAAATGTGACATTTCGAAACACCATGGAGTCACAGGCTGAAACAGCGAGGAAATATTCCCTTCGGCCCATCACGTCGATGCCGACCCGTGCATCTGCTTGATATTCGCAGTTGCTCCGTTCTGTCAATAACACTCCAAACCATTCCGTTCCAAATGTTTATCCATGTTCGCCTTAAATGTAGCAATTGTGTCCACCTCGACACTTCCTCAGGCCGCTCGTTCCAGGTACTTATTACCTTCTGTGTTTCGCGCCTTTTGACCCCTTTTAAATCTCCCCCTCTTATCGTGTATCGTTGTCCGCTAACTCAGGTGAACTTGTCATGTGGAACCTTTTTAAAGGCCTTACTGAAGATCATGTAGGCAAAATCCATTGTTCCAGCTAAACCGACCCCCAGCAAATCCAAATGTTTTTTCAGACGCGCAGATTACCACACTGACCATTCGCGATCAAGCCTAGACTATCAGAATGTTGGCAGACCTCGTCTCCTGCAGGACGCCCATTCAGAACAGAGATGCGATTTTTTTTTAGCCAGAGGGTGGTGAATCTATCTGAGTAGCTCGGGCATCAAAGGGTTTGGTGGGAAGGTGGGGGAATGGGACTAAATGGGAGTTTGGATCAGTTCGTGAAATGGCAGAGCACACCCGATGGGCCGAATGGCCGACTGCTTCTCCTCAGTCTTATGGTCTTAGGAATCCCAAAATACTGTTCCTGTAACTGAAAGCACGCTCTCCGGCCTGGGGTTCACAGCTTGTACTTAACCCTCGTTGTGATAAATGGAACACAATTACCCAATGTCCAACCTTTGGAACATTTCCCCGTAACGTACATCTGCTTCAAGATCTCACAATGATCACAATTCTTTCATTTTTAAGATAGCAATGAATGAGTTTCGCTGCCGACATTGCGGGGAAAATTAAATTTGATCAGTGTAAATTACGACTCCATTAGACGGGAACCGGGGAGAGTTGTTGGAAACAGCTGACTTTAGGGAACCCACAGCTCCATGTGGAAGGCCTGAATCACCAGCTTCACAGTCCACAATAGACAGTCCGCTTGTTCCAGTAAAAGGACGGACAAGCGCCTGACTATCAGACCTCTTTAAGTTATCAGATGGCAATAATTTTACCCAGGAGATAAAATGTAAGGATCAGGAGGCTGAAGTAAATTATGATTCTTGATTATTTAATAGCTTAAAAAATAAACTGCCAGAGAACTCAAAATGAAGCTGGTAGTATTGACTCTCCCGAAGTTCAACTAAGTGGATAAATCCCCACATCAGGGGTAAGTTTTTTACACAGAAGGTTGTGAGTGCCTGTAATAACTTGCCAGGGATGCCGGTGGAGGCTACAATATTAGGGGTATTTAAGACCCTGTTGGACAGGCACATGGATGAAAGAAAAAATAGAGGGTTATGGGGTAGTGTGGGTTTAGTAATACTTTATGGATTATATGGGTCAGCACAACATGGAGGGCTGAACGGCCTATACTGTGCAGTGGTGTTCTATGATTCTGTGGTTTTATGGTCAGGAACTGCCACAGGGAGTGCAGGTGGTGCCTATAAATGTGATGTTTTAGAAATCATTTAGACAGTAGAAGAAGATAACAGTTTGTACATGGTCCAGTCTTAGGCAAATGAAAATAGTTCAGGGAGAGATCTTTGTCAGCATGAAGGAAATCGGCCGAAGGGCCTCTGATATGATCGATGACGATATGGATAGGCCTGAATGGGGACAATTCCAAATTACCGTCTCTGAGTGGGCGGAGAATGAAGGATGAAATGATATGTCTCAGGTCCAGTGTTTTCATCTCAAACTTATGTCCATCAAGTGGAATTATTGTTTAATGTATATTTATTATGGAATAATAAAGGTTTGATCTCAGTTTCAGATACGGAACGGAATCCATAAAATTCCAGATTAAATTCCTGAGCTGTGCACTAACCGATCGCCTCTGTTTTAACAGAACCTGTTTCCAATGTCACTGCAACATCTAACGCCACCATGCTGATTGAGTACAGCGACACCGTCAGACTAACCTGCTCCGCAACAGGCACGGATGTCTCTTACCTGTGGCTTGAGGATAACAGCGTGATCATTCCCGGTGGCAGGTTTGAGCTGAGTGCCGATCACAGCACACTCACTGTTTCTGGAGTGCTCCGGTCAGACGGAAATTTCACCTGTAGAGCAAGCAACTTGATTAACGAAATCACAAGCAACCCGTTGTATCTCGATGTCCACTGTAAGTGCCCCGAGTCTCCTGTAGTTACACACGATATTACAAGTCCTGCTGAATACGGGGTTCCGAGTGAGTGGGATTATATCAGTGAACGGTACCCTAGAAATAAACCACTATAGGCGAGTACCGAATTAACTGAGCAGTTGATCGGGAGACGGATCCGCGCCTCTCTCGGGTGCTGGTGAATTCAAATTGAAATTTGGAACTTCCACCTTGAACTCCGAGTCGAATTCCGGCGACGATGTCGTTCCCACAGAGTCGGTTCACTTCCGGACTTCAGGACAAACTGGTCTGTCCTGCATGTCTCTTCACACAGAGCAATGCGTTTTGAGCTTTTCCAGTCACCACAGTTCAAAGGCAATTGTGATGTACCTGAGATTTGGGTGGGTGGACATCTCGTAAGCACAAAGCAGGACTTGCAATATCATTCGACTAGACTGGCCGGGGTGCATTGATATCGCGTCTGCCTTTTGGTCTCCACGGAGTTCTGACTATCACTTCAACTCTATCCATTCAAAACAAATTTGTCTCTTCAGAATTCTAATCTTGCTTTGATTCTGGGTCAATGCAATTGAATCTGACCCGTATTTGGAACAATGGGTGCAAATTGGTTTTTTTTTCAGACAAATGGTTTGAAATGGACCATTGAAATTCCAGCGCTGTCTAAGGCCGTTGAGAAACTTTGATAACAAATTCCATTCCCTGGAAGCGAAGTGAGGTTCAGAGCTGAAACCGCCCGCAGACCTTTACGGCCCCGCTAACCCTCTGACAAATGCCCACAGCTACGAGTAGGCGGGGACACATTGCTTCTGTGCACCTGTTGATGTGGGAGGTTATAGCTTTTAGGTCGGGATAAACATCACATTGTGCAGTGGTGTTCCGGCGACTGTCTTCACAGATAGAGACTGAACAGAGAATATTGAATCTGAAAATGGGCCCGAACATAAAAGCTGTCATTGGTGAGTTCCTTTGTTTCCACACAAGGTCAGTGACGTCACAGTATGGTGTAAGCCCCACGTGACATTCTGCCCGAGCCCTGATCACATTAGTTATTGCATCCACACTCCAAGCTGCCTTGCCGGGGAGAGACGCTGGGTATATTGTTCAGGAAAGGTTTCCTTAATTCTTTCCCACAAACCACACCCCTGGAGAAGTAACTAAACGATCCGCTCTCCTGCGCTATTTACCGCGGGAGGCTTCCAGACGAATGCACTCGCCGGTGTGTAGGACACTTCCACTGGTGATGGGCTGCTCCTCCTCTCTGCGCTTCCTGTGTGATTTGTTGCAAACCGTTTTGTGTGTTTGTTTCAGACGGACCGGACCTTCCACATATCATCACTCAGCCGGACTCCCCTTTTCACGTTGCCGGAAGCACCGTACGATTAACATGTTTCTCCGAGTCCCGCCCAAGCGCTGAATTGAATTGGCAACTGAACGGTGCCCATCTGCAAAGTGGGCAGGAGGTCGTCCTCGACAGCATCTCTGTGAGCCACACTGGAGAGTATACGTGTGAGGCCTATAACAGGGTCACAAAAAGGATCAATGCCTCAACTACGCAAATCAATGTGTTCGGTAGGTAGTCCGTTCCTCCCTTGTTGAGGTCCTATAATTAATGTTGTTGGTGGAGACAGGACCGTGTAATTCAACTAAATGCCTGAACCCGATTAGAATACTGACTAACGATATCAATCCACAACGTTGCATGTTGATGAATAAGAGTATTGATGAAAATGGAAAGCGGAATTGTTTTCACTTGCGAATTAAATTACAAATGTTCACTTGCTGCAGTTGAGAGCACAAGACTGAAAGGCTCAGGAAGGAGATTTAGACCATTTGGCCAATGGAGTCCGCTCCGCCATTTCATCATGGCTGATCCAATATTCCTCGCAGTCCCGATCACAGCCGTTTCCGCATATTCCTCATCCCCTGACCAATCGAGAATCTATCATCCTCGGCGTTAAACTTACATAACGATACTCCCTCTACAGCTGCCTCTGGAACATAATTGCCAGATTCGCCACGTTCTATCGATATAAATTCATTTCGCCTCCCTTCTGAAAGGATACCACTCTATTCAGTGTCCCTGGCAGTGTTCCCATTCAATTAAACCTGCCCAACCCCTCTCTGGTGCTTTTCTAATACCCTTTCACCCAGTGAAACACTGGTGCATCCGACTTCAGCTTCTCCTTCTCAACTTTCAGGATGAATTCAATCATTTCATGAGATCACTCAGCCCGACGTTCTTTGTCCTTTTAATTCAATTCCGACTCATTGCACAGTACCCAATCCAGAGCAGCCGACGTCTTACCGATATCTGTCTGCACAGCATCTCCACGGACCCTTCTCGCAGTCTGTGACGTCATGGATAGGCCTGAAGGGTTAGAATTCCAAATTACCGTCTCTGACTGGGCGGAGAATGAAGGACGAAATGACGTGTCTCAGGTCCAGTGTCTTCATCTCAAACCTTATGTCCAACAAGTGGGATTATTGTTAAATGTTTCCTTATTATGGAATAATAAATGTTTGACCTTATTTTCAGATACGGAACGGAATCCATAAACTTCCGGATTATATTCCTGAGCTGTGCACTAACCGATCCCCTCTGTTTTAACAGAACCTGTTTCCAATGTCACTGTAACATCTAACGCCACCATGCTGATTGAGTACAGCGACACCGTCAGACTAACCTGCTCCGCAAGAGGCACGGATGTCTCTTACCTGTGGCTTGAGGATAACAGCGTGATAACTCCCGGTGGCAGGTTTGAGCTGAGTGCCGATAACAGCACACTCACTGTTTCTGGAGTGCTCCGGTCAGACGGAAATTTCACCTGTAGAGCAAGCAACCTGATTAATGAAATCACAAGCGACCCGTTGTATCTCGATGTCTACAGTAAGTGTCCAGTGTCTCCGGTAGTTACACACGATATTACAAGTCCTGCTGAATACGGGGTTCCGAGTGAGTGGGATTATATTAGTGAACGGTACCCTAGAAATAAACCACTATAGGCGAGTACCGAATTAACTGAGCAGTTGATCGGGAGACGGATGCAGACCTCTCTCGGGCGCTGGTGAATTCAAATTGCAATTTTGAACTTCCAACCTCAAATCGGAGTCGAATTCCGGCGACGATGTCGTTCCCACAGAGTCGGTTCACTTCTGGACTTCAGGTGTAAGAATTGTGCCGGACAAACTGGTTTATCCTGCATGTCACAGAGCAATGCGTTTTGAGCTTTTCCAGTCACCACAGTTCAAAGGCAATCGTGATGTACCTGAGATTTGGGTGGGTGGACAACTCGTAAGCACAAAGCAGGACTTGCAATATCATTCGACTAGACTGGCCGGGGTGCATTGATATCGCGTCTGCCCTTTGGACTCCACGGAGTTCTGACTATCACTTCAACTCTATCCATTCAAAACTAATTTATCTCTTCAGATTTATAATCTTGCTTTGATTCTACGTCAACGCAATGGAATTTGACCTGTATTTGGAACAGTGAGTGCAAATGAGTGTTTTTTTTTTTTTCGGACAAATGCTTGGAAATGGACCATTGAAATTCCAGCACTGTCTAAGTCCGTTTAGAAACTTTGAAAATAATTCCGTTCCCTGGAAGCGAGGGACGGCTCTAAGCTGAAACCGCCGCAGTCCCGCTAACCCTCTGACAAATGCCCACAGCTACGAAGAGGAGGGGACACATTGCTTATGTGCACCTATTCTCCTTTATAGACAACAGACAATAGGTGCAGAAGTAGACCTTTCGGCCCTTCGATCCTGCACCGCCATTCTGAGATCATGGCTGATTATCTACTATCAGTACCCGGTTCCTGCCTTGTCCCCATATCCCTTGATTCCCCTCTCCATAAGATACCTATCTCGATCCTGCTTGAAAGCATCCAGAGAATTGTCGTCCCCTGCCTTCCGAGGCAGTGCATTCCAGTCCCCCTCAACTCTCTGGGAGAAGAGGTTTTTCCTTAACTCTGTCCTATATGTCCTACCCCCTAATCCAGAGCAGCCGACGTCTTACCGATATCTGTCTCCACAGCATCTCCACGGACCCTTCAACAGTCTGATTCTCATCAACCCCACACCCCCGTATCTCCAGTTTAGACTCTACCGATCAGCAACAATAAACCTTCCCGCAAGGACATTGATGCCTCTGCAGTTCAGGAGCAAACCGTCCCTCCGGTCCCGCTCGCAACTTCCCTGGAGGAGAGACCAGTGATCATAATTGGCATGTCCTCCATCTTACGCTAACTCCTTAACCACGTATTAAGTACGAAATCATGCTGGCTCTGACCTCAACAGCACATGGCTCGAATAGCTTATTTTCACCAGCTCGACGGGACAATTAAACTGTAGCCAAGTGCAATTCCGTTTTATTCAGCTTCGATGTGTAATGTACATTCTTGATGCAGGAAAAATTAACATTGGGTAACCTCTGGATGGGGAATATATTTCTCACAGACCCCTTGGGTAACGGCAGTAAACTGGAATCTGAATTGATATCGAAACACACAGGGATAACAGCGAGGACTTACGACGACATTAAGTTGGCGGCATCCAAATATTATGTACACTTTGTAGATGAAAGCAAGGGCATTTTAATTGTATTTACAGGGACAGTGGCTGGAGTTGCTGTGGTGGCCAATGCTTCCACTCCCCTGGAAAACCTCGATACCGTCGCACTGAGTTGTGACGCGTCGGGCACTGTTCAGACACGGACATGGTTCAAGGACAACCAACCCATCAAGGAAAACGGCAGAATATTTACATCTCCCGACAAGGCGAATCTGACTATAATCAGAGTGAACAGAAACGACGCTGGGACGTACAAGTGCATCGCCAGCAACTCTTTCAGCAGTGGCGCTGGAGAGATCTACGTGCAAGTTTACTGTAAGTACACAGTCAGTCAACCGCGTTAACTTGTATCGGATGTGCCATTTATTAACATATATTTTCATTGTATAGATGAACAGAGAAGGTCAGAACATCAGATTCACCAGGATAATACTCTAATCAATATTTATTTATTTATTTGGTTATTTATTTTTTTATATTTTACAGATGGACCAGAGCAGGTCAGAATTGTACCGGAGCGTCCAGTTGTGTCCAATATTGTGTCAAACCTGACATTAACTTGCTTTGCTCTGTCAGTCCCCTGGGGTGAATATGCATGGTACAACGGGAACAATCTCCTGCAGACAGGGCAGGAACTCACCCTTGCGTCAGTAAGCTCGGTTAACGCTGGGAGTTATACATGTCGGGTTAGTAACGGCGTAACCAACAGGAACAGTTATCTCACTGTCCATGTCACCACACAAGGTGAGTGAATGAGTCTCTCATTCGTCCGTGTAAATCCGATGATCAAAGATCCAAACCATTTCCCTCTCACGCTCTCCTCACGCCTTACCTTCATTCCTCCTTCTAAATAGCCTACCAGAATAAAGTAATAATTGATATTAATTGATGCAAAGTCGAGGCCAGGGACCACAACTTTGCGGAGCTTGGATCAACAATCGTTTCTAAAAAAAAAAAGAGATATGTTCCTGCAATGTAAAATTTCTGTTTGCTTCCTGTGTTAGCAACAAAAGCAGATGACAAAATTACCCTCACCACTGGCGCGATCGTGGGCATTGCACTTGGTTTACTTGGCATGGGCCTGATCGGCGGAGTCAGCGGATGGTTGATCGCGAGGAAAACTGGCAGGTAAACACATTTTTCTTGGAATGTCTTTTCTACCTTTAACTATTGTTAGAGAATTTCGGAAAGATCGACTTTAGCTGGGATCAGGGGCCATCTGTGGACGGAATCGGCATTCCGCCTTCACGGCGAAGTTGTTTGTCTGAATTGGTTCGCCTTCATCAATATTTGTGTGAACATCATCAGATGTCAAAAAAGACAAAGCAATTTACCTCCACTTAACCCATTATGGTCACTGTCGTTGGGATCGAGAAGGACTGGAATAGGGCATCCGATATCCGGAACAGTATCAAGCAATAACAAATGGAATTGTCAGTGCAGGAAAGTAACCTCCTGACGAATTCATGTCTCGACCTTTGTTTCCGTTTGTTCAGGGTCAAGAATTCACCGCCACCCCAATATGAGACGAGCAGCAATTTCGGAAGAAATAGTGAGTGAACTCCGTTTCAACGGTTCTATTACTGAGCCCTTGGAAATATAATCATTTGATTGAAATATGTGAGTTCATGGTGCACAAAAGCTGGAAGTTTTTAACCTCGCGAATGGCCACGAATTATGCGACCTTTGCCGCTGAATTTTCCATTTAAATAAGGTGATATTTTCTGCTCAAGATTACATTATCAGCGGAGGAATGGAATACAACTTAATTTCTCTTCATATTGATGAATATCGGCCCTGACTTCCTGGTTCTAGCGATTGGTGGTATGGAAGCTCATGCTGTTAATGGAGCTTTGTTTCTGGTCGGATTGACGTCGGCTGTGTTCAACAACGGCTCCTGATGCTCTTCGCCGCTGTGACATATCTGTTTATCCCCCACAGGCACCTTGGATACAAACGCCGTGAACGCATCCCCAAGCTATGTGAATTTCCCGAGGAATGAACAGGTAAGGATGGTCATGAATTCAGCCATTGGTTTGCAAAGGGAAGGTGAGAACATAAGTAATGTGACCGGTAGAGCCCATTGGGCCATTCTGCTCTCATTGGGCATTTAATAAGGTCCTGGATGATCGATCCCAGATCTCATGTTCAGTTAATTGATCAACAGCACATCATATTCCGCAAAGTAGACACAGATCTGATGAGCTTATCCCACAGGTACTTTTGTTCAGTTCCCTCTTCTTCTGTTGTCCACTCTGGCCTCTTATCTGTTCTCCTCATCTGCCCATCAACTCCCGCTGGTGCCCCTCCTTCCCATTCTCCTGTGGCACACTCGCCTCTGCAATCTGATTACTTTTTCTTCAGCCTTTCGCATTCCGACTCATCAGGCCTCACCTATCAGCTCCCAGCCTGTCCTCCTCCACCTCCCCACCATTTTGTTCAGGCGTCTTCCTGCCCCCTTCCCAGCCCAGTAGAAGGGTTCGGACAAAATGTAAACGGATCTGTAAATTCTATTAATACAGCCTGACTCACTGAATTCCTCCGGCATTTTGTGCGTGTTACTCTGGGCTTCCAGCACCTGCGGAATTTTCCACACAATACGTATTTCCTGTACAATGCTAAATCATACCTACTCTTTCACGAAAGAGTCGTTTATCATGTCAGATCAATATGAGTAACGGCGGAGACTCCACAATCACACACAGAGTGAAGCCAGCGTCAGGTTTGTACATTTCTGTCTGTGATCAACAGTGATCTCTGTGAGCGTTTAACAGAAACAGCAGCTTTCGGTAAACAGCCTGAGGCCACGGGTCCACATCCCCAATCGGCCACGTACACGTTCTCATTCAGATTTATCTCTCAAGGTGAATGGATCTGAATTCGCCTGGTGAACGTTCTGATCCAGGCAAATTTCTCAGCAGGAATGGTTCTGAAGGCGAATTCCTCCTCAAGTAAAATTCATCATGCTCCTGTGTGACTGAATATTGACGAATGATTGAGTGACATTCGGAAGCATTCCTGATGTCAGAGACATTATATGCTTTGCACTCACACTGACTCAGAAACACGCGGTGCATCGAACGGGTAACGATGCCAATCAGATACAAGCAGCAACGAATGTGTACATTGATACCCTCGGGGCATATATGTGCAGAGTCAGAAAACAATTATTGTTCACTTGTTTAAAGGCACGATAAAAAAATCGCCTTTTTCTCTTCGCAGAGCGCAAATAACAATGTACAGGGTGAATTCCACACTTATATGGTAAGAGGAATATTTGCGTCAATCTCTTTTTTGAAGTAACTGTTTCCACTTCATTGAGTAAGAAACAGACCCTGAAGTGAGACATCCGATAGTCTGCACTGTTGAGCACAGCAGTAATATGTCAGTGTCAGGACCCGGAAGTGATGGCAGTCACTATAATAAGGGGAAGATTGATGGGAAGCTGAAAGGGAAAAAGGTAGATCAGTCACCGGGACTAAATGGACGAGATGACCTACACCTCAGGATTCCGAAATGGGCCGCTGAAGATGTAGTGGATGAATTAGCACTGATATTCAAAGTTTCACGTTGTCGTTGAACTGATCTTGGGGACTGGGAAGTTGCAAATATCAGTCTGCTCTTCATGAAGAAAGGGGCTCAAATGACAGGGTGGCTTCAGATTACACGATGAACGAAGAGGTTTCCGGACACTGGGAGGCAGGAGACAAAGCGGGTCGCAGGCAGCCATGTTTGCCCCTGGGAAAATCTTGCCTGGCAATGCTGTTGGAATTCTTGGAGGAAATAACATGCGCAAGCGACAACAAAGAGTCCGAGGGTGCTGTGCGCCTGGACTTCTAGAAGGCCTTTCACAAGTTACCGCACATCGGGCCACTGAATGTCAGAGCGCGTGGTGTTACATGGCGGAAAACAGAGGTTTCGCCGAGTGGGAGGAAGGAAAGAGGCGGACTGAATGGGAGATGTTTCCAATGGGCTGCCGTTGACCAGTGCTGTTCTGTGGGAGTCGGCGCTCGGCCGCCGCTTTCCACGTTTGCAGCCAATAATCTTGACAACGAAGTGGCCAGGACTGGGGACGATACAAAGGTAGTTGTCGGCAGTGTTCAGGACTCAGGAAGCATCGAGTCAGAACAATGAGGGCGACAGACAAACAAAGACAAATAAAATCTAGTATATGGAGGAATTTGTTCGTGCACTTTGACAGGAAGTGTGAAGCGGCAGCCTATTTTACAAAAGAGATCGAATTTATAAATCGGACGTGTAAATCGACTTTGGTGTTGTAGTGCAGGATCCCTGAATGTCTATCTTTTCTGTTGAATTAGTGGGAAGGAAGGAAGGAAATTGCAATGTTATGATTGATTTTGACAGGTACGGAGCACAAAAATGAAACGATGGGATTCGCAGGATTTTAAAGTCATTTTAAATGCATAACTGGCATAGCGTACATGGAAAGAGGGGAAACATAGAGATTAAAGAGGAAGAATTGCTTGCTTCCTTACAGCGAATAAAGAAGGATAAATCCTCCGGGCCTGACGTGTTACTTGAGGGAGACTAGTGTAGAAATTACAGGGGCCCTGGCAGAATTATTTAAAATATCCTTAGCCTCGGTCGCGTATCGCAGGAGTGGAGGGTAGCTCATGTTGTTCCCTTGTACAAAAAAGGCTCCAAAAGTAAACCAGGTAATTGCAGGCTGGTGAACCTGACATCAGTAGCAGGTAAATTATTGGAAGGTGTTCTGAGATATCGGATATACAAGGATTTGGACTGCCAAGGGCTGATTAAGGATAGTCAGCATGGCTTTGCGCGTTGTAGATCGAGTTTAACGAATCCCGTAGAGTTTTTAGAGGAGGTTACCAAGAAAGTAGATGACGAAAAACCTGTGGATGCCGTCTACATGGACTCTAGTAAGGCATTTGACAAAGTTCCCCATGGGAGGTTAGTTCAGAAGGTTCAGATACTAGGCATCCATGGAGCGGTTGTAAACTGGATTTGAAATTGGCTGTGTGGAAGACAGAGAGTGGTAGTGGATGATTGCTTCTCAGACTGGAGGCCTGTGAATAATGGTGTGCCTCAGGGATTTGTGCTGGGACCATTGTTGTTTGTTGTTTATATCAATTATCTAGATAATAGTGTGATAAAATGGATCAGCAAGTTTGCTGGTGACACTAAGACTGGAGGGGTTGGGAACAGCGAGGAAGGCTTTCAAAGCTTGCAGAGGGATCTGCACCAACTGGAAAAATGGGCCAGAAAATGGCAGATGGAATTTAATGTAGACATGTGTGAGGAGTTGCATTTTGGAAGGAAAAATCAAGGTAGTTACATAGTAAACGGTAGGGCGCTGAAGAGAGCGGAGGAACAAAGGGATCTGGGAATAATTCAATGAAAGTGGCGTCACAGGTGGACAGGGTTGTAAAGAAGGCTTTTGGCATCCTGGGATTCATAAATCAAAGTATTGAGTATAGGAGTTGGAATGCTATACGGAGGTTGGATAAGACATTGGTGAAGCCAAATTTGGAATATTGTGCGGAGTTCTGGTCACACAACTACAGGAAGGATATCAGTAAGATTCAAAGAGTGCAGAGATTTACCAGGATGTTGCTGGGTCTTCAGGAGATGAGTTACAGGGAAAGATTGAACCGGTTAGGACTTCATTCCTTGGAGCATAGAAGAATGAGGGGAGATTTGATAGTTTACAAAATTATGAGGGGTATAGGCAGAGTAAATCTGAATAAGTTTCCCCTTAGATTAGGGCAGATAAATACGAAAGGACATGGCTTCAGGATGGAAGGGGGAAGGCTTTTAGGGGAACATTAGGGGGAACATCTTCACCCAGAGAGTGGTGGGTGTGTGGAACGAGCTGCCAACGGACGTGGTAAATGCGGGCTCACTCAAGTTTTAAGAATAAATGGACAGGTACATTGATTGGAGAGATCTGGAGGTTTATGGACTGGGTGCAGGTCACTGGGACTAGCGGAATAAAGTTTCGGCACAGACTGGAAGGGCCGAATGACCTGTTTTCCGTGTTCTTTGGTTCTTGTCAGAACCCATTCCGAGAATTTTAAGAAGTTTTGAAGCCCTCATCTAAGAAAGGACGGGATGTCTTGGAGACGGTCGAGAGGAAATAAACGAGATGGGTCTCAGGAGTGAGAGCGTAAAGGGATGAAGAGCGTTTAATGACTCTGTCCTCTACCCGCTGTCGTTTGGGAGAGAGCCTTCCTTGACACATCCCTGTACAGAGTGGCGTGGAGAAAATATCTCTCATCTTAGGAGTGGCTCAGACCAAAGAGCACAGCTTGAGAGGAGAGTGAACTCCCTTTGGAATGGTGAGATAAGGAGGCATATCATTAGTCAGAGCGTGGCCTATCTGTGCTATTTATTGTGGAGGCCAAAGTCCTGAGTTATGAAGCGCCGAATGTTCTACAGTGAAGGCGGGTGAATGGGGATGAGGCTGAAAGTAAATCAGGTATGATGGAATGGCGGAGCGGGCTCCATGTCGGGATTGCCTAAATCTTCTCCTGACTCTTATGCACGTCTGGTTCCTCCTGCAATATCTAATAACTGTGTGTCTCAGTAAATCCTCTTCCATCATGGCCCGGCTGTTCCGCGGTTTAATTCAGGGCCAGTTTGTTAAATACGGGCAGGTCCTTTCCAATATTCTTCCCGATCCCTTCTACCACGTCCAGATTTTGACAATATATTCTTTTGCTAATCACGATGATTTCCTCACGTTTACAGACAATTAATCTGGGCGATCGATCTGCTTACAGTGATCGGAAGAGGTAGGTGAACAAAATATTGGGCTGTCGACGCAAACTGTTACCTGCAAATGCAACATATCCATTACGTTCAAGACTATGAGTCGTGGAGGGTCCTGATTGTTCCCGCGTACACGTCGCATTTTGATGACGTAACAGTGCTGGGCGAGAGTCAGGCGGCGATGGGAAGCGAGATATTCATGACCAAAAGAAAAGTTTTCGTGCGGCGGGGGGATGATATGAAGCATGTAAATCGTATGAAAAGTTGCTTTGTCACGATGATTGAGACGGACTGAGAAAACACCACTCGTATTTCTCCTCCACAACAGTAGCTCCCTTGGGTTGCCTGCGTAGTCAACATGGACTGTGTACTGTCTCCGCAGGTGACGTCACTGGTGATGGTCGGAACGTGGACGGACACATCAGAAAGACAACCGTCGAGGATGTTCACGGAAAGCATCTCTGACTATTTCTTTGCCATTCTTATCCATGCCTCTGCGCGTCACAGCTTGACGACGGAGACATCCCTGAATATTTTGACTCATTTGTATCCTAGTTCTCTCACCTCAATCCGGACTTCTACATCCCTTACTTGGCATCGTCACTCTGCCACAAGCATCTGCCCTCCCAACATTGTGGTGCGACGTAATCTCTATAAACTCTCAAACAACATCATCGACGTGTGTTTCCAGGAGCTTCCCATGAGCAAAGAGTAGGTTTCTGTTGCAGCGGCGTGGCTGCGGACGACCGCCGGTGCCGGACACAGGCGTGGCGTCGGAGACGGGCAGCTCCTTGCTGTGATTGCAGGGTTTTCATCCTGCATTTACTGACGGGTGCGGGCGTGTGCCATTAGTGGAACTGGGAATGATTGGGAATCAGACAAGGCGATTGAGGCCCAATTGCTGAGGTGGGAAATTGCCAGTTGGGGCCATGACAGTTTCGCTGACTGAATACTGCTCGACTTTCCTCGTATTCCTGTCCCTCGTTCAGTGAGTGTCACGAAGGTAGAAGCTCTTTCGGGCTGGATGGTGGCGAAACGAGCACGGGCGGGAGAAGTGCTTTTCCCGCAGTATCGAAATACATATTTGGCGTCAGCGTTTGGTAAATAAATAGCAAATCAACCTTGTTTATTTGTTCTTCATTTTCTATCAATGAGTATTGTAGAGAAAAATAAGCATTGTGGTAAACAATACACAAAGAATTATCAAATCCTGGCTTAGACCATTCACGTGAGTAGAACATTTATATCCCGATGACGTGCTTCAGGCGTCTGAAATATTTGCAAAATGTCAGAATCGATAGGTGATTGAAAAAGAAAACACGGGGATGTCTCCTGAGATTGCAGAAGACGAATTCTCTGACTGTGGAGCAGGCTCACCTTCAATTCAGTTATTCAGATTAATTCTAAGCGACTGGTGCATCAACGTGTACAGTGGGCATTGATAAATTCACCCTTGCTCCGATTGTTTCTATGTTCGTTTCAATTCATGTCATAAGGTGGGCGCTGGGAGCGGACCCAAATGCAAGACACAGACACTGAAGTACTAGGAACTGAACTGCAATAGAGTTAGGGACGGGACAGGACACAGACTAGGAATTGAGAAAGGAACACAGAATTTGGATAGGGAAGTGGGACGAAGACAAGGAACTGGGAACTAGAAGCCTTGATTTGGACTCCGAGACAGAGACTGGACAAGGAGCCAGAACCTTGGTCCTGACTCGAACCCGGACCCCGGAACTAGGCGAGGACATGACGTGGCTAGAGGACTGAATATGGCGTGGGTTCTTCGAGGTTTGGCTATAGGACTAGGTGAGGCTTGGCTGCAGGACTAGACATGGAACTCCTGCACATGGCGATGCACACGAACAGGGCAAGAACCCAAAGCCTCGGGATACCCGACCACGGAGACTTGGTCCCGAGAAAGCAGGACAACTGAGCCCTGGTCTAGAAAGACAAGGAACACAGACTCTTGGTCTAGAGAGACCAGGACCACTGTGCCTTGGTCTACAGAGACCAGGAACACGGAGCCTTGGTCTAGAGAGACCAGGAACACGGTGCCTTGGTCTAGTGTTACCAGGACCACTGAGCCTTGGTCTAGAGAGACCAGGAACACGGAGCCTTGGTCTAGAGAGAGCAGGAACACGGAGCCTTGGTCTAGTGTTACCAGGAACACGGAGCCTTGGTCTAGAGAGACCAGGACCACTGTGCCTTGGTCTAGAGAGACCAGGAACACGGTGCCTTGGTCTAGAGAGACCAGGAACACGGAGCCTTGGTCTAGAGAGAGCAGGAACACGGAGCCTTGGTCTAGTGTTACCAGGACCACTGAGCCTTGGTCTGGAGAGACAAGGAACACTGAGCCCTGATCTAGAGAGACAAGGAAGACGGAACCTTGGTCTAGAAGACCAGGACCACTGGGCCTTGGTCTAGAGAGACCAGGAACACAGAGCCTAGGTCTTGATAGAGAATGGAACACAGGGACATGGAACACAAAGCCGGGACCCCACCTTAGGAACAGGACTTGGGGCCGGGCTCTACACAAAGTCAGGACCCTCCCAGGGAGCAACAACTAGGGCGTGAAAACAGACTGTTCCCAACATGCGGTACCTGCAAATGGCAGGACCTACCTGGCGAAGACGTGGACACAGAGACAGTTCCTTATCTAAACACCGCAAGGCTCCGTTCTTGCTCCGGCGGTAGAACTTGACAGCGATACAAACGAGTACGCAGGCGAGGCTTCAGTAGGATGGTGAAGGGAAGAGAACAGTCCAGCAAATGGAGCTGAATCCAGGAGCTGTTTATGGATCCCGCCCAAAATGAGAACCAGCTGCCTCAATTAGAGCGCCAAACAGAACAAATAAAACCTGGAAGAAGGAACGATGGGCCGGACTGCGAAACGGAATGCGGACTTCACGGACCAGACCATGACATTACCTCACCCCCACCCCCCAGCCCCCATGGGAGCCACCTGTCGACCTAAAAATATTCCCCAAACTTTTGACGACACGGACAAGTGGGGGTCATTCAACAGGCGAGAACCCAGGATGGTGAGAGTAACACGACAGTGTCTCTGTCGCTGGGGCTATGCTTTGCTGGACTGTTCTGTCATAAGGTAGGCGCTGGGAGCGGATCCAAATGCAAGGCACAGACACAGAAGTACTCGGAACTGGACTGGACTAAGGTTAGCGACGGGAAAGGACACAGACTAGGAGCTGGGACAGGAACACAGACTTGGGCAAGGACTTTGGACAGCAATGCGGGACCAGGACAAGGAACTGGGAGCTAGGAGCCTGGGCTTGGACTCTGCGCCAGAGACCGGACAAGGACCTAGAACCTGGGTCTTGACTCGGGTTCGGACCCCGGAATTAGTGGAGGAAATGACATGGCTACAGGACTGGAAGTGGCTTGGGTCCTTTGAGGCTTGGCTGCAGGACTAGGCGAGGCTTCCGTTCTTCGAGTCTTGGCTGCAGAAGCAGACATAGAACTCCTGCACAGGACGATGCACACGGACAGGGCAAGAACATGAAGCCTTGAGTCGATCTTGGGACACCTGAACACACAGCCTGGGTCTTGAGAGAGCAGGAACACAGAGCCTGGGTCTTGAGAGAGCAGGAACACGGAGCCTTAATCTAGAGAGAACAGGGAACGAGAGCCTTGGTCCAGAGAGAACAGGAACACAGAGCCGGGACCCCTCCTTAGGAACAGGACTAGAGGCCTGGGCTCTACACACAGTCAGGAGCCCTCCATGGGAGCCGGACTTAAGGCCGGGAATCGTAGACAGAACACAGAATGACTGTTCCCGACACGAGGTAGCGTCTAGGCACTGGATCTAGCGAAGGATTGGACATAGAGACGGTTCCCAACACAAGGCAGCGGCAACGGCCGGACCCACCTAGCGAAGACCTGGACACAGAGACAGTTGAAAACAATGATAGACAGTTCCTTATCTAGACAGAGCAAGGCTCTGGTCTTGCTCCGGCGGCAGAACTTGACAGCGATACAGGGGAGGACGCAGGCGAGGCCTCTGGCAAAGGCTTCAGGAGGAAGGTGAAGGGAAGCGAACAGTCCAGCAAAAGAAGCTGAATCCAGGAGCTATTTATGTAGCCAGACCAAAATGCGAATCAGGTGCCTCAATCAGAGAACCCAGGAAAACAAGGGAAAACCGGAAAACCTGGAATAAGGAACGATGGACCGGACCGTGAACCGGAGTGCGGATTTAACGGACCGGACCATGACTATTCATGCAACCAGATCAATTGAGTATGTGCTGCATTGACCATAAGACAAAGGAGCAGAAGACGGCCATTCTTCCCATAGAGACTGCTCCGCCAATTCATCATTTGCTGATCCATTCTCCCATTTCGTCCCACTCCCCCTACTTCTCACCATAACCTTTGATGCCCTGGCTGCTCAGATACCTATCAATCTCTGCCTTAAATACACCCAGTGACTTGGCCTCCACTGCCGCCCGTGGCAACAAATTCCACAAATTCACCACCCTCTGGCTTAAAAAAAAAATCGCATCTCTGTTCTGAATGTACACGCGGCAATCCTCAAGTCATGTCCTTTCATACGACACTCACCCACCATGGGAAACAACTTTGCCGCATCCACTCTGTCCATGCCTTTCAACATTAGAAATGTTTCTATGAGGTCCCCCCCCCCATCCTTATTCTTCCAAACTCCAAGGAGTACAGTCCAAACCCGCTCATTCCCGGAATCATTCTAGTGAATCTTCTCTGAACCCTGTCCCACGCTAGCACATCCTTTCTTAAATAAGGAGCCCAAAACTGCACACAGTATTCCAAGTGAGGTCTCCCCATTTAAATAATAATCTGCCCGTTTACTTTTTCTACAAAAACGCATGACCCTACACTTTCCAACGTTGTGTTTCATTTGTCATTTCTCTACTCATTCCCCCAATCTATCCAAGTCTCTCTGCAGACTCTCTGTTTCCTCAGCACTACCGGCCCCCCCACCTATCTTTGTATCATCAGCAAACTTAGCCGCAAAGCCATCTAGTCCATAATCCAAATCGTTGGTATACAACGAAAAAAGAAGCGGCCCCAACACGGACCCCTGTGGAACACCACTGGTAACCGGCAGTCACCCAGAATGGATTCACTTTATTCCCACTCTCTGTTTCCTGCACATCAGCCAAAGCTTTATCCACATAGGCAACTTCTATGGGCTCTTATCTTGTTTAGCAGCCTCATGCGCTGCACCTTGTCAAAGGCCTTCTGAAAATCCAAACACACAACATCCACTGCATCTCCCTTGTCTATCCTACTTGTAATTTCCTCAGAAATTTGCAATTGGTTTGTCAGGCAGCATTTTCCTTTAAGGAAACCATGCTGAGTTCTGCCTATTTTTTCATATGCCTCCAGGTACTCCGTAACCTCATCCTTGACAATCGACTCTAACGACTTCCCAACCACCGATGTCAAGCTAACAGGTCTATAATTTCCTTTTTTGTTTCCTTGCCTCCTTATTAAATAGCGGAGTGACATTTGCAATCTTCCAGTCCTCCGGGACCAGGCCAGAATCTGTCAACTTTTGAAAGATTATTGCTAATGTATCCGCAATCTCCACTGCTATTTCCGTCAGAACACAGGGGTGCATTCAATCTGTTTCGGGACATTTATCTCCCCTTAGACTATTCAGCTTCCTGAGTACTTTCTCTGTCGTAATTATGACTGTGCATACTTCTCTTCCCTGACACCCTTGAATGTCCAGCATATTTCTGATATCTTCCTTAGTGAAGAGAATTAAAATTTCTCCAGCATCATTTTCTATCGGTCCTATATCCACTCTCACCTATCTTTTACTGTTTATATACTTGAAAAAAGCTTATTTGATATTATTTCCCCAGTTTCCTTTCAAACTTCTCTTGTCAGCCACAGTTCACATCCTTTTTCCATTCGTAAGTTTATTCTGCTTTGGGATGCATCTGTCTTGCACGTGCCTCACCTCGCATAAACTCCAGCCTCTGCTGTTCTGCCGTCCTTCCCGCTAGTCTGTTTGAAATGACAAAACATCACCGAGGATCTCATGTGGTCTGTACACACCAGCTGTACACAACAGTGCCTCTTTAACCTCAGACGGTTGAAGAGGTTTGGTATGTGCACTCAAATTCCATGAACTCTCTACAGGGGCACAATTGAGAGCATCCTGAGTGGCTGCATCACTGCCTGGTACGGGAACTGTATTTCCCTCAATCACAGGACTCGGCAGAGAGTGATGTGGACAACCCAGTGCATCTGTAGATGTGAGCATCCCTCTAGGTCATGTTGGTTACGAGGACAGGTGTGCGAAAAGGGGCCGAAGGATCATTGGCGTCCCGAGTCACACCAACCACAAACTGTTCCAGCTGCTACCATCCGGGAAACGGTACCGCAGCATAAAAGCCAGGACCAACGGTCTCCGGGACAGATTCTTCCACCAGGCCATCAGACTGATTAACTCATGCTGACACAACTGTATTTGTATGTTAGATTGACTGTCGTAATACGTGGTTTATGTAGTTCAGTGTAGTTTTTGTATTGTTCATGAAGCTGGTGCTGAAAAAACGTTGTCTCGTTTTCACTGTGTACTGTACCAGCAGTTATGGTCGAAATAACAATAAAAATTGACTTGACTTGACTTGATAATATTTATTATAAATTACACATTGCATATTTAGACGGCGACAAAACGCAGGATGTTTTGCTCCTCATATATACGAAGGAAGTAATGAGGCCAAGTCAATTCAATTCAGTTCAAATCAGTGGTATTCTATTACAGCTCGAGCCGATCCGGAGTTCAGAGATCAATTCCGGTGTCGTCTGTAACATGTCTATAGATCTCCCTCATGGTATGTGTGTGTTATTTCAGGGCGATCCGCTTTCCACCCACTCAGCAAACCCAGATACAGTACACTTGGTCCATTCTTCCACATCGTTAATGAATATCGTAAATAGTTGTCGGATCCAGCACCGACCCCTGCAGGAAAGGAAAACGCTCACCACTGATTGCTAACCAGAGCAGCACCCATATATCACAACTCTCTGTTAACCAATCCGCTATCCATGCTGATGAATCACCCACAACTCTGTGCATCCTTACCTGATGGACAAGTCTTTTATCCGGCACCAGACCAAACTCCTTCTGGAAATCCAAGTAACTACCACCCATCTGTCCCCCTCAATCGACTGTGCTCGTTACATCCTCAAGCAACCCCAGTAAGTGTGTCAAACAGGACCTGCCTTTGCTTAATCCATGCCGCCTCTGCCTGATGGATCCATTCCTTTCGAGCGGCTCGCTATTTTTTTACATTAAAGCACTTCCCTAACTGCAGATGTTAAACTAACAGGCTTATAATTAACTGTTCCAAATATATAGCCTGTGTTGCCAGTGTACGCTGGCCGAACCCTCCCTCGTCGCAATATAGTCTCTGTTGTTTAGGCAGAATACACTGGGATTACATTGAATTATTGCACCCTCCATTTGTATGAGAAATTCAATCAGACTGTGATCACTCTTTCCAAAGAGGATCCCTAACCACAAGAGCAATGATGTTCCCTGTCTCTTTGCACGGAACCAGATCTAAGACAACACATTTCCTTGTAGGTTCAGGAACATGCTGTTCAGGAAAAGCAACACGGATGTATTCCATGATGTCCTCCTCAATTCTGTCCCCAACAACTGGAGTCACCCAATCCGTGTGCAAGTTAAAGTCTGCCGTGATCACTGCTGTTCCATTCTTACATGCCTCAGATATTTCACTGTTAATTGCCTGCGCCACTGTCGTGATATTATTCCGTGGCCGATGGACAACTCCCACCAGGAATATTTTCACTTCACTGTTCCTAATCTCAACGCAGAATGATTCAACCTGCTGCTCCTTAGATATTCTATCTTATCTCATTATCTTTAATTAAGAGCTCTGCCCCATCTCCCTTACCTTCTTGCCTAACCTTCCTTATTACCTGATATCCTTTGAAATTTAATTCGGAATCCTCTTCACCCTACAACCACGTTTCTGTAATGGCCACTAAATTTTACCCCCTGTACTTATTTATGCCGCACGTTCACTGACCCCGCTTAGAATAAGATGGGCATTCGGTTAAAGTGTCCTTACACTCATTGCACATTTGAAATCTTACGAACTTTTATCTCTTTCGCTCTTGACTTGTCTTCACTCCACTCCTACGTTTCTCTTATTTTATCTTTTGCGTTCGCTATATCTTTGTCCAAACTTTTCTCTTTTGCCGGATTCCAAGTGGAGCCCGTTCCATTTGAACATCTCCCTCCTTCCCAATACCGGTGCCAGTTACCCCAGGCATTCACACTCACTCCTTCCACATCAATCCTTGAGCCACCCATTTAACTCTCCAGTCTTCTTGGCCTTCTGCGATTACCACCTGGCTCTGGTAGCAGTCCAGAGATTACCACCTTTTTGTATCTGTTTCTTTAATTTAGTCCCTTGCTGCCCAAATTTACTCAGTAGAACCTCCATCCTCGTTCTACGTGTTTCGGGAATACCCACATGGGCCCGGCCATTCTGGATCGTTTCCCTCCGACTGCAAATTCCGTTGCTGGACAGAAAAGGTGTCCCGCCCCCGGACACCAGTCAGGCAGCACAGCTTTCGCGACGCCCCGCCCTCGCGACAGGGATCTCTTTCTATTCCTCTTACTACCTTATCCCAATTACCACCGCCTTTCTGTTCTCTCCCGTCCTGAATGGCACCTGATCTACGGGGCCACAGTTAGGTTGCTCATGCTTTCAATAGGCCCCACTCTCATCCACACAGGGAGCAGGTATCTCAAGACCTGTTGGACAAGCCCAAGGGCTGAGGCTCCTCCAGACTGTCTCGTAGGTCCCACTACTCACTTCACTCGCAGTCACAACCTCCTCTCCCTGAGCACAGACCTAATTTGAGGCAGCTAATCTCATGGGCGTGACCAGCTCCTGAAGCAGAGAATCCAGGTAACTCTCCCCCTCCTCCCCGATGTGCCGCGGTGTTTGAAGCTCAGATTCCAGGTCATCAACTCTGAGCCCGAGTTCCTCGAGCAGCCAACACTTAGCAGATGTGGTCACCGGGAACAACACCGGGGTCCACCAGCTCCCACATCATGCAGCTACAGCAGATTTGCGATCGTGCACCATCCTTTCTTTATTTAATTCGCTGTAATTTAGCGACTTTTTAGTTCAAACCACCGGCTACTTACCTGCGCCTCCTCGCCGGCTTTGAGCCAAAGCCTCAAGGTCCCACTCCTACAACGTTTCACTCATGCAACGGCCGCTCCATGTGACACTACTTTACCGTCATTCTCTTCTGCTATTGAATCGTGATTCGATCAGTCAGTTACAAATATGCCGAGCCTCGTTTATTTTCACCGCAAATGCGCTCATTATATAAATATATTTGTATATGTGTCTGTGTGTGTGTGTGTGTATGTGTATATATATATATTCATATATGTACACACAAACATATATAATATCTCTCTCTCTCTCTCTCTCTCTCTCTCTCTCTCTCTCTCTCTCTCTCTCTCTCTCTCTCTCAATCTACCTATCTCACCCTATTAATCGATCGATCTATCTAAACTGTTTACACAGTCTCCAATCTGTGCTGGGCAGTTCCGTATTTTGACGATATTGAAGTTTCTCAACGCTAAACTTGTTTTCCTAACTCTCTGCATCGGCATCTCCCAAGGCGAGAAATTTTATTGCCGGCCAACTAATTGTGAAGAGTTCTGGTCGTTACCTTTACGGCGATGCTCTCTGTCCGATTATTTTTTCCTGTCAGTAAATGTTTTTCCATACAGTAGATTTTAAACCAATAAAGCACGCAGGTTAAAGTCCTTTGCGAGAGCCATCACAGAACCGCATGAGGTCAGCCATCAAACTACAGGGTCACACAACGTGGAGGTGGGGCAGTCGGCTCATATTGTCCATGCCGGTTGTAACAGTACTGTCTCGTGAATCCTAATTTCCAGACCGAGTTCCAGAACCTTCTTGGAACTGGTATTCCATGTGTTCATCCAACCATTCGCTTTATCCTGACAAATTTCGAAGTGCTTCTAAAACACTTCCACCTCAGTCAGTACTTGTGGCAGAAAAACGAATCTTCCATTTTCCCTTCCATATGCCCATCCCCCTCCCTGAATCGTACGGCGTCTGGTTATCCATTAAACCGTCTGTTTACTTCTGAGGCGACAGGATCAAATGAAACAACTTGCAAAACGTTGATAAAGCGCGGAATATAAAAGACATTGCTGGAGATTTATACCCCTTTGTGCTGATTTGTGCCGCAGTTCATTGCCCTTGTTTCGAATATGGCAATATCCCATATTTTAACGACATTGAAGTTCTCAACTCCAAACTTGATCTCTCAACTCTCTGTATCGCCATCTCCCAAGGCGTGAAATTGTTTTGCAGGCAAACTGACCGTGAAGAATTCTGGTCATAACTTTTTCTGTGATACTCCGTGTCTAATTATTTTCTCCTATACCAAAATACGTTTCCCTGCTAGAAGATTTACAACCAATAAAACACACAGGTTAAAGTATTTTGCGATGACAAGTGCAACATCGCATCATCAGCCTTTAAACTACAGGGCCACAAAACATAGAGGTGGGCATTCGGCTCATATTGTCCACCTCTATCAGTACTTCTGGCTGAAAAATCAATCTCCCATCTCCTTTCCACATGCCCTTCATCTCCTTCCCTGAATCGCATGGTGCCTGGTTACAGATTAACCCGTCTGTTTATTTCTCAGGCGATAAGAGAAAAATAATCTTGCTGAAGTTTGCTGAAGTAGACCAGATTACAACTTCACTGCTGGACTTTGCTTCCTGGGGGAGTTTATCGCATTGAACTTTGAATGGCATCCTGTGAGCATTAGAAACACCTGAAGTTGATATTTAATTCTGAACAGAGGTCAAACTACACAGACAACTAATCGACAAGCTGACAACAGATTTCAGGCAGAAAAAGATGATGTTGTTGGATTTTTAACTTCCATGATAACACTCACCTCGTTGCTGTTATTCGTTCATGAAATATGTACAACGAGGCAAGCAGTCGACATTCGGCCCTTCTAACCAGTTTAGCCTTTTTGGAAGGTGTTTACTGATTGGTCAGCGGCATCTGCTTTATTTTCCGGCCTGGTCAATGCGACAATTGAACAACAACAACAGTATAACATGTAAAGTTTGGAGCGGAGGTTTAATGGAAGTACGTATGCAGAATTTTTCAGCGATTTCGAGAGTTCAAATGCGAGTAGGCCTTTTTAGTGAGACTACAACAGAAGATGGGTTCGGGTTAAAAGCTGAAATTAAAAAGGATCAACCACTTTCTGCCAACTATAAACTAACTCTGCTGCCTAAAACCTTAAACACGGTGGATGCATTATTTTGTGATGATACGTCTGTCGTTTCCATGAGGTGACCATCGAAGCCATCAGGGTGGAGAATCGGGTGATAATATCTTTCGGTAAATAGCAGAAACCAGTCGATGCTCCCAATGATGGACAACCCCAACAGGCTTTGTTTGTTGGATAAACTGTTTCTTAAACTGTCCTGAACTGACGCACATTTGGGCTCATTCACAGCAGATTTTTTTTTTAGGAAATATGCAATGAAATCAGGCGTCAGGGAGGTAGAATTCAAATTATTAAGCAATCGGTCTGTTGCAGTTTAATCAGATCATAAGACCGTACGATGTAGAAGCAGAAGTAGACCATTCTGCCCATCGAGTCTAACCCGCCATTCTGCCATGGGCTGATCCAATTCTTCCAGTCATCCTCACTCCCTTGCCTTCACCCCATACCTTTTGATGCCCTGGCTAATCAAGAACCTATCTATCTCTGCCTTAAACACACCCAGTGACCTGGCCTCTGCATGCTCCTGGCAACAAATTCCACAGATTTACCATCCTCTGACTGAAATAATTTCTCTGCATCTGAGTTCTAAGTGGACGTTCTTCAATCCTGAAGTCCTGCCCTCTTGTCCTAGACTCCCCTACCATGGGACGTAACTTCGCCATATCTAACCTGTTCGGTACTTTTAGCATTCGGAGCGTTTCTATGAGAAACCCCCCCCCCCCACCCCACCACACACACACACACACACACACACACCTCATTCTCCTGAACTCCAGGGAATACATCCCAAGAGCTGCCAGACATTCCTCATACAGAAACCCTTTCATTCATGGAATCATTCTCGTGAATCCTCTCTGAACCCTCTCCAGTATCAGTATATCTTTTCAAAAATAAGGAGCCCAAAACTGCACACAATACTCCAAGTGTGGTCTCACGAGCGCCCTATATATCTCCCTTATCTCACCCCAACTGCCATATTCTATACGTCTACACTAGTGCCCTTCCTTTGGACAACATCGGTGGCGTGGAGAGGGGAGACTTGCAGCTTGGGCAACTGCCGGCATTCCATTACAGAAAATACTTTGCCCAGGCTTGCGCCCCGGAAACTTTCCAAGGCGCAAATCCATGGTCTATCGAGACTAACGGAGGCCTACATATTACATACGTCTAGAAATGAATGCCAACATTAACTTTTATTGTATCCTGCACAAGAAGGCCCAAGTCCATTTGCACCTCTGCATTTTGAATTCTCACCCCATCTAAATAACAGTCTATCCGTTTAATCCTTCCGCCAAGTTGCATGCCAAACCACTTTCCAAAAATGCATTTCATTTCCCACTTCTTTGCCCATTCCCCTAAACTCTCTCTGCAGGCTGTCTGTTTCCTCAACACAACCCGTTACTCCACCGATCTTTGTATCAATGGCAAATTTAGCCACAAATCCATTAATCCCATAGTCCAAATCATTGACATGCATCGTAATAAGCAGCGATCCGAACACCGAGCCCTGTGGAACTCCAGCCAGAATGGGATTGTGTCATCCTCAAAAAAACATGCAGAAAACCATTAATGGACAGGGGAAGGCACCCGAGTTGGACAGGAAGATCTCAAGGACTGCACGACTCAATGGAGTCCAGGATGAGATGTGATCTCGGACTTGATGCTGTCTCAGCAACAACATCGAGCACATTTGAATGATTTAATTATAATGGGTCGTCTTATTGTTATCGTTTTCTTTCTTCTTTAATAACCCGATGGTTAAGCAGAATTTCATGAATATACCTTTCTTATAATTCTCTGCATTGTCCAATCTGTTTTCTCTTGCCGACGCGTAATTGCAAGTGGACACAGATTGGGATGCGATTGGTTGAAACATCCCGGCTCTCCAGATCTGGTGGGGCTCAACACATATGGACCATCGACGTACGGAGTTGGCGAAAGGTGGTTTTCTCACCGCTCATTCCATTGACCTATTAAAGAGCTGTGCTTCTGGAGGACCCCGCTAAAAGGGACGTTCACTCGTTTGTCTGTAACTGGACAGTTCTACCATACAAGGTGAGAATCCGGATTTAATTACCTCACCTCTCTGGAAACTGTGCAAAGCGAAAGCCCATAGCGCACACTGCATCTTCAGTTATCTTCTCAACTCTCAATTTAAAAAAAAATCACACGTGAACTCTCTTAGTCGCCCCAATGGAGGGTGTGCGACATCTTTACTCGCATATCCTGATTTCTACACGATACCAGGATGCTTAGGTGATCTCTGTAACATCTCATCATGGCTGCTTCTCTTTGTTACATTAAATTAAATCCTCTTCCTTGCTCTCCTTGCTTTACGCTAATGACTGCGCGTCCTCGCGCGGCTCGAATGCCGTGTTGACGTTGGCTGACGACAACACTGCCGCAGGTCGCATCAAAGGTGGTGACGAGTCTGGAGCGGATAACTTCACTCAGCTTCACTGGCTCCATCATCTTCAAGGAATTTTATCAAAGTATATTTATGTTAAAATATATATCCTTGAGATACATTTTCCTGTGGGATTCTCAAAAAATCTATGGGATACTGTGTGCAGTTTTGGACTTATTTAAGAAAGGATGGGCTGACGTTGGAGAGGGTTCAGAGAAGATTCACTGGAATGATTCCGGGAATGAGCGGGTTTGGACTATACTTCTTGGAGTTTGGACGAATAAGGAGGGGATGAGGACCTCATAGAAACATTTCTAAGTGTACGGTCATGCGCTTTTGTAGAAGAAGTAAACGGGCAGATTATTATTTAAATAGGGAGAGAATTCAAAGTTCAGAGATGCAACGGGACTTGGGAGTCCTCGTGCAGGATACCCTTAAGGTTAACCTCCAGGTTGAGTCGGTGGTGAAGAAGGTGAATGCAATGTTGGCATTCATTTCTAGAGGAATAGAATATAGGAGCAGGGAAGTGATGAGGCTCCATAAGGCACTGGTAAGACCTCACTTGAAGTACTGTGTGCTGTTTTGGGCTCCTTGTTTAAGGAGGGATATGCTGACATTGGAGAGGGTTCAGAGAAGATTCACTGGAATGATTCCAGGACTGAGAGAGTTAACATATGAGGAACGTTTGACCGCTCTTGGACTGTACTCCTTGGAGTTTAGAAGAATGAGGGGGGACGTCATGGAAACATTTTGAATGCTGAAAGGCATGGACAGAGTGGATGTGGCAAAGTTGTTTCCCATGGTGGGGGAGTCTAGTGCGAGAGGACATGACTGGAGGATTGCAGGGCGCCCACTCAGAACAGAGATGCGAATTACTTGTTTTTTTTAGCCAGAGGGTTGTGAATCTGTGGAATTCGTTGCCACGGGCGGCAGTGGAGGTCCAGTCATTGAGAGTATTTAAGGCAGAGATTGATAGATATCTGAGTAATCAGGGCATCAAAGGTTATCGTGAGAAGGCGGAGGAGGGGAGATTGGATCAGCTCATGATGAAACGGGGGTGCAGACTCGACGGCAGAATGGCCGACTTCTGCTCCTTTGTCTTATGGTCTTACGGTCCTAATAACCATAACAGAATCAGTGAAGCGCCATGACGACGGTGAGTTCAAACAGTGCGCAAAAGAGAGCGCACTGTGCAAATGCAAAAATAATAATAATAATAATAATAATAATAATAATAATAATAATAATAATAATAATAATAATAATAATAATAATAATAATAATAATAATAATAATAATAATAATAATAATAACAATAATAATAATAATAATAATAATAATGATGATAATAATAATAATAATAATAATATAATAATAATAATAATAATAATAATAACAATAATAATAATAATAATAATAATAATAATAATCATAATAATAATAATAATAATAATAATAATAATAATAATAATAATAATAATAATAATAATAATAATAATAATAATAATAATAATAATAATAATAATAATAATAATAATAATTAATGAATAAGCATGGGAGGCAGTGAGGCTCACTATGTTCCAGGTCCAGGGTGATGGGACTATGCAGATTAATGGTTTGTCACGGACTATCTGGGCCGAAAGGCCTGCGTTTGTACTGCAGTGTGCTTCGACTCCTTGATGTGGAGGCCAGTGCCGCTGACGGATGTGATTGTGTCTACTATCCTCAGCGATCTCTGGCGACACCGTCCACCACCCTGCGTCTGTAGAAATGTCACCGTCCTTCGTGACACGCCAGATCACTTCCAGCTCCTGATATCATGCAGCCGCTGATGTGGCTTTCTCCGTGAAATTATAAATATGTGAGTCCAAGCAGAGATTCTCTCAGATGCTCGCGCCGAGTAGCTTAATGCTGCTCACCACTTCGAGGGGGACGGGTGTCTGTTCCCCTGAATTCTCCTTTGTGAAGTCCACGACCAATTCCTTCCTCTTGCTGTCTTGCTGTGCGGCACCACTCAACCAGTCTATCCATCTGGCATGGAAGTAGTATTCATAAACTTGTCACGTGAGCTGGTAGAGGAGGAAAGAAGAGGAGAGAGGACGGAACGGCCTTGTCCTTCTTCCATGTTTTAGGCTCGCTCATTCTTCCCGACACGTTCTCGCTCGGCGGTCCATTCAGCTCCGCCTTTTCCGATGACGGGCCGCAGTGATCCGGCCCGGGGACCGGGAAGTGCGGCTCGGTCTCCGAGTGTGACAGAGACAGGTGCTGCTCTCTCGGGATGGCAGGGTTGTCCTCAGCGCTTGCTGCTTGTCTCTTCATTCCTCCAGGTACCTCTCTCAGAAATGTCTGCTCAGTCAATCAGTAGGTGGACAGTTGTTAAGAAACCTGGGCGGGGAGGTTTTGTAACGGACACTAAACGAGACGAGGGCTTCTTCGGCGGGAGACGAAAAGAGAGGAAGGCCGAGGGAAGCAGCGGCAGGACTCGATCCCAGAGGAATGCGCGTCTCTACGGGGTCCTAGACGGAAAGTTCTTTCGGCGCCGTGAGTACAAGGACGCCGCCGGCGTTTGGATGATCTGAGCTAAAACTTTGTGCACATTTGACTGCTTTAATTATAATGGACAATTTTATTTTATTTATTTATTTGTTTTTTTTCTTCTTGAATAACTGTTTCGTTCAGTTGACATTCATAAATTTGACTTTATTATAATTGTATGTAGCGGACGATCTGTTATTCCTTGACTACAGGTAGTTACAAGGGGACAGCACTTACACTGTATTGGCAGAAATTGGGGTGCAGCTGGTTGAAACATACCGGCTTTCCCGATCTGGTGGGTCCCAAGTCATGTTCACGCAGGACGTACGGAGCTGGCGAAAGGCGGCTTCCTCAACGCTGAGTCCATTGTCTTGTTAACGAGGAGGTAACCAGCCGTGTTTCTGAGGTGCCCAGTAAAAGGGTGTTTCTCTCATTTTCTGTCAGTGGAGAGTTCGAGTAGAAAAGGGGAAATATGAGGCCATAAGGCAGTAACTTGGAAGCATAAATTCGAAACATTTGTTCTCAGGGAAACGTATGGAAGAAATGTGGCAAATGCTCAGGGGTTATTTCCGATACGTTCCGATGAGACAGGGAAAGGATGGTAGGGTATAAGATCCGTAGTGTACAAATTCGGTTGTAAACCTCGTCAAGCAGAAGAAAGGAATCGCTTTCGAAAGGTTCTAAAAACGAGGTAATGATAGGAATCTGGAACATTATCAGGCGAGCAGGAAGGAGCTTTAGAATGGAATTAGGAGAGCCAGAGGAGCGATGAGGAGGCCTTGCCAGACAGGATTAAGGAAAACCCCAAGGCATTCTACAAGTAAGTGAAGCGCAAGAGGATAAGATGTGAGCGAATAGGACCAATCAAGTGTGACAGTGGAAAAGGGCGTGTGGAACCGGAGGAGATGGCAGAGGTACTTAATGAATGCTTTGCTTCAATATTCACTACGGAGGAGGATCTTGGCGATTTAGGGATGAATTTCAGTGGACTCAAAATTTTGAGAATGTAGATATTAAGGAGGAAGATGTGCATTTAGAAAGCATCAAGTAGGATAAATCACCGGGACCAGACGGGGTGTACTATATACGACTCTGGGAAGCGAGAGGGTTATTGCTGAGCCTCTGGCAATGATCTTTGCGTTATCAATGAGGATGGGAGAGGTTGTGGAGGATTGGAAGGTTGCGGATGTTGTTCCCTTTTTCAAGGAAGGAAGTCGAATAGCCCAGGAAATTATAGGCCAGAGAGTCTTACTTCAGTGTTTGGTAAGTTGATGGAGAAGAACTTCATTTGGAGAGACGTAATACGGTTAGGAATAGTCAGCATTGCTTTGTGAAAGGCAGGTCGTGCCTTACTTGTCTGATTGCAATTTGTGAGGATGTGACGAAACACTTTGATGAAGGTAGAGCAGTAGAGGTAGGGTATATGGATTTCAGCAAGGCATTTGATAAGGTACGTCATGCAAGGTTTATTGAGAAAGTAAGGAGGCATTGGATCCGAGGGAACATTGCTTTGTGGATCCAGAACTGGCTTGCACACGGAAGGCAAAGAGTGGTTGTAGACGGGTCATATTCGGCATAGAGGTCAGTGACCTGTGGTGTGCCTCAGCGATCTGTTCTGGGACCCCTACCCTTTGTGATTTTTATAATGACCCGGATGAAGAAGTGATGGGTTAGTAAATATGCTGATGACACAAAGGTTGGGTGTGTTGTGGATGATGTGGAGGGCTGTCAGAGGTAACAATGGGACGTTGATAGGTTGCAAAACAGGGCTGTGAAGTGGCAGATGGAGTTCAGCACAGATAACTGTGAAGTGGTTCATTTTGGTAGGTCAAATATGATGGCAGAATGTAGCTTTAATGGTAAGACTATTGGCTGCGTGGAGGATCAGAGGGATATTGGGGTCCGAGTCCATAGGACGCTCAAAGCAGATGCGCAGGTTGACTCTGTGGTTGAGAAGGCGTAGGGTGCATTGGCCTTCATCAGTCGTGGGGTTGAATTTAAGAGCCGAGAGGTAATGTTGCAGCTATATTGGACCCTGGTCAGACCCCACGTGTAGTACTGTGCTCAGTTCTGGTCGCCTCACTGCAATAAGGACGTGGAAACCATAGAAAGGGTGAAGAGGAGATGTATTTGTATATTGCCTGGATTGGGGAGCATGCCTTATGAGAATAGGTAGAGTGAAATTGGCGTTTTCTCCTTGGAATGTTGGAGGATGAGAGGTGACCTGATAGAGGTGTACAAGGTGATGAGAGGCATTGATCGTGTGGATAGTCAGCTGCTTTTCCCCAGGGCTGAAATGGTTAGCACGAGAGGGCACAGTTTTAAGATGATTGGAAGGTAGGTACCGAGGAAATGTCAGGGGTAAGTTTTTTTTATGCAGAGAGTGGTGAGTACGTGGAATGGGCTGCCGGCGGCGGTGTTGGAGGCGGAAGTAATAGAGATTTTAAACAGACTCCTGAATGGCTGCATGGAGCTTAGAAAAATAGAGGGCCAAAGGTAAAGCCTAGGTCGTTCTAAGATAGGAACATGCTCGGCACTGCTTCGTGGGACGAAGAGCCTGTATTGAGCTCTATGTTTTCTGTCTTTCTATGTTTCTAACTGAATCGTTGTTTTCGGCAGGAGTTAAGCTGTTGATGGTTCCATTGACACGGCACACCGGCTCAGCAAAATGAAATGAAAGCTGAATGGATTTACTCCTTTTTACTACAGTCCAGTCATATCATCTGGCGCCCTGTAGACCAAGTTTCGATTGTGACCGACATATTGGCCTGAATGGCAAAGGAATTGTAGCTGATGAAAAGGAGAGAGCAGCGAAAGTTCGAGGGGAAAGTGCAGAGGGCATATGGTCTCGAGGGCATATGGTCTCCAGCCTGTTTCACTTAATTTATATATTCATGATATTTTATACTTTTTCTTAAATAATTAACGAATGCAGTGCATTGCTTCTGCAAACTAGCAAATCTCACGACATATGCCAATGAAAGTGTGCCTGATTCTTGTTCTGATTTAAAATACTGTTCATAGACATTGCAAGACGATTCACCAGGCGGAAGTATGGTATTCTTATGAAGGCGATACTCATGCAGAATCTGAACACAGCGCGAATGTCAGGTCAGAATACTAACGCAAATGCAGGGGACGAATACTAACCCACATACTGGGTCTGAACACTCACTCCAATGCAGGGCCTGAACAGTAATCCGGGTCCCAACTGCAACCGACACAGCTAGGGTTTGTCTACCCAGAATTTAGGAGGACTACCGTTCTGATCTTTCTCAAACAGTTCCTATGACAGGTTCTGGACAAGGACAGTGCTAAATATTAGGTGAGCGCAGGGAGTGAAAAGGAGATGTGCCGGATAAAGTTTTATCACTGTGATTGGATTGTAGCTGGAGCAATAGTCCCTCGGCGGGTGATGGAAGCAGATGCCTTATTGGTGGCTTAGAGGCATGAGCACACAGCAAGTGCAGGCATATGGATCATGAGCAGGTGGGTGGGTCTGGCCACAAGGCCAGCACAGGCACGATGGGCCGAACGATCTGATCCCTCACTGTACTGCTCTCCGTGTAATACTAAATTGTTTCCGCACGTGGGACAGTCACTAACAAAGCGACATAATTACCAAATAAATGCTCCATCTTTGAGAAGGTGGGTAAATGGAAATGTCTTCTCTCAGTGGCAGGTGAATGTCTGGAAATCTCTGCCCCTGACGGAGCTGGAGGCCGAGTGGAAATTGATAAATATTCGAAAGATGGGTTACCGGGAACTGGAGAAGAAGGATTTAAGTTTGCATAGTTCCGACATTTGAATGGTGACGCAGGCCTTGGGTTAGCTTTGTATTTTTTAAATTGGATTTGGTCTGACAATCAGCCAGAGAGAAAAGCATTCAGGCCATCGATAGGACCTGTCCCTGTTCGGAGGAATAATGTAATTGTAAGGGGAAGAAGCGTTTCTGAATTAAGCAGTCGTCCGCTTCTGATCATGAAACTCTTGGGAGTTTGCATCCATGTTGAGTTGTGAGGAACGAGTCGCAGGCTGTATAATTCCGAGGTTGACAGAGGTGCTTTCATTGGGCGATAGGGAACACAAGGGTTCAGTATACACGGGCATTTGATCGCGTCAATGTAAACAACATATCTCTGTCTGTCTGTCTGTCTGTCTGTCTGTCTGTCTGTCTGTCTGTCTGTCTCTCTCTCTCTCTCTCTCTCTCTCTCTCTCTCTCTCTCTCTCTCTCTCTCTCTCTCTCTCTCTCTCTCTCTCTCGCACCCCCTCACGTTTGGGTCTTACAGTTATTAACTAAACTATCCAGAACACATCTGACAAACTCTACTTATAGAATTTCCAGTCAAAATCTGGAAAGTTATATCACCTTTTTTTTTTCTTGCAACAGTTTGCAATCTCTGCTAATTTATTCCTCGAAAACCTTCGGACAGTTGTGTGGTCTGCATTGTAGCCCCGTTAACGTGGGCGGAGCTTTCCCATTACTCCGCCCAGTTCCACCCGGAATGCCTCACTAGGCGAGTTCTCCGTGATCTGGCAGTCTGGTTCCCATTCCCCTGGTTATTAAAATTCCAACCCCACCCCTACCTTGCATGCAGCACCAACATACCTTCCCGCTGGGACGTTAGTCCGTCTCTTCTGCACCGGTCCCACCGTCACTGGAACCTACTCCAATATAAAACAAACGACTTCTCTGTATAATCCTCTATTTTACTTTCATGCAGGTGTCGCCGAAACTCCCGTAATCTTTCAGCCACGTACATCAGCATGTGCCAAGCCCGCAACATTCTCTGTGTAAACAAAAAATCGTACTTCTGACATCCCCTCCCCAATTTCCTCCAATTAGCTTACTACTATATCCCTCACATTATCCACTAACGCCCTCGATAATGGCTCGCTGTTCAATTATCAATAACACTTATCGTGGAAAAAACCGAGGGCGCTCATTTTTCCCTGATAAGACCTGCTCCTCGTAAATACTTTCTGCATCCTATTTAAGGCTTCCAAACCCTTTCTATCATATGAGGCCATACGGCCTATTCTGCTCCAACATGCTATCATTGATGACTTGACATCGCTCGCAATACCATTCCGTTCCTTCTCCCCAAAACCTTTGAAGCCCTGACTAACCAAGAACCTGACAAGTTCTGCTTTAAATACTGCATCTATAACTTGTCCTCCACAGCCGAGAGGGGAAGTGTATGCACAAGATTCGCCGCCGTCTGGCTAAGCAAGAACAAATCCTCCTAATCATCTATTCCAAGTTAATGCCTATCTATTGGGATTCTTTAATAATGTGGGGCCAGAACTGAACTCGTTTCTGCCAGTGTGGTCTAAACAGAATTTGTGGTGCTGTTGCATTATCACCTCGTCCCCAGAATGAGGAGGTTTAACACCTGCTGAGCCTCATTATCAACTTGCGCGGTAACTTTGATCCGTGCAGGTGGTCACCAAGTCCCGTATGTACCTCCTCACCGCGAAGAATCCTGTCAATAATCCCAGACTTCTCCTTGTATTTCGGCCCACCACGGCGCACTGCTTCACACTTTTCCGGATTGAACGTCGACTTCCACTTCTCAGCCCAGCTTCACTTCCTATTCATGGTCCGCTCTAAGCTACGACAACCAATTACATTAATCATAAAACGAACAGTCTTCGGGTCAGCCACAATCGTGAAAAGCAAACCTTCCACTTTCGCAAAAAGCTTTTGTATTAAAGCCAAAAAGGGCAGGGTACCCAGAACAGACCCCGCGCAACACGACTGCCCATCGACCACCAGGCTCAATGATCTCCATTTGCTCTCAGTCCCTTCCTTTTGAGGGCAAAACAGTCTGCCGATCATAGAGGTTTATTAAATATCAGTGGAGGTTTCTCGAAGTTTCAGTAAGTACTTCCTCTCAGAATTCTGGAGCGTTAAACAAAGGAACAACATTTGTCACCCTCCAGCATTCTGTAACTACTCCTGTGGCGAGTGCGTACCCAGAGGTCATCGTCAACGGCGCTGTAATTTCTCCCCTAGTTCTGTTTTTCTGAATACCCCGGGGACCAGAACGTCTGCACCCTGCGACCTAGCTATCCGAATGTTTTCTTTCTCGGCACATTTTGTTTTCTTTCCGTAAATCTAAATGACGTTTGGTGTCATTGATTTATTTGCAAGGCTTCTTACGCTCTTTCATTTGGTCTGTCTGCACGAAGACAAATCCGGCCATCGTTCACTGGATAAAGAGTATAAATTATGAAAAGAGATGCACCTTGTATTCAGTGGCTGCGGAGAATGGGACCTAAGAATGCTTCCAATAAATATTCATGTTTCTGCTGTTTGAACCATGCTGTGTATCAACAACAAAGGAGAGTTGCTGTACAATCCTAATCAGATTCATTGCAGGCAATAAGCGATGCCGTTAACCCTTTATATTCAGGCACTTGCAGATTTACGGGAAACGTCCATCTACATGCTTATGTGCAAGAAAAATAAGACAATATTTTCTGAGAGATTTTCAAAAGATTTGTAGATATTGCTGTAATAAGAGAAAAAGAGCAGAACAAAGATGTCTCTGTAAGTGGGAATTGATGTGAAACAGTCTGATGAATGCTCCCAAGCTCACCAGGAGGCGCACTCGCCCTCATCTCTCTGTGCGACTGCAGCGCCACCACCTGGACTGGGTTAGCACGTCATCTGACACAAAGCAGGCACGTTGACAGTAGTGTTGATATGTTTGAACGGGGCCTGGTTTATTGTTCATATAGATTCTCCCTTTACATAAGCAGAATGGTCTGCGCTGCGCTTTCATTAACACTTGCCACTTGCCACGCTGAGGCTATCACTGCTTCTTAAACCATCATTGAGCTGAGATGTTGATGATATCATTTCTAGCCATGCTGACCGCGTCATTACTAATCCGCGCCCTTCGTTGGCCATGATGATGACGTTGTTTCCTCTGCACAATTAGCTGACCAAAGAGATGATGTCAGAGCGTACCCTAATTATTCAATAATATGCATTGCTAAGAATGCATGCTTGAAGTTTCCCGTCTGTACGAAATTCAGGTGGTGATTTGTACAACCCATTCTGCGATCGCTGCAGTCAGCTGTTCACCGTTGAGCTTGATCAAGTGCAGTCCTGTATTTTGTACATTATTGTTTTTAGTTTTTATTTTTTTGTCGGCGTGGATTGTCCCAAGCGGACATAACAGCTCACCAGATGTTACTGTCCTGCTGAAGACATAACTGTATGACATGGATTAAAATCAATGGATATTTATCAAATAGTATTACTCTAGAAAGGGGCACGAGACAGGGTTGTGCATGGTCACCGCTACTCTTCGCATTGTGTCTGGAACCATTATCTCAATACATCAGGCAAAATGAAGATATCAGGGGAAATAGTATTAAAGTGACAGAGCATAAATTGGCTTGTTAAGCTGACGACATTTTGATCTATCTAGGGCAACCAACATATTCTTTACTTAAATTGATGCAATCCTTTGAACAATATGATCAATTATCAGGATAGAAGATCAACATAGTTAAAACCCAATTACTTTCATATAACTATAGCCCACCAAAAGAAATTGAAAGTCGATACCTCGGGCATGGCAAACAGAGTCTTTCAAATATTTGGGCATCATTATGCCAAAAAATTTGGCAAAATTGTCAGAATGTAATTATTAGCCTTTATATAAAACAAATTAAGGAAGATATGGCAAGATGGAACCTGATTTCTATTTTTTTAGTCTCAGTTCAAGGATTGAGTCTATTACAATGAATATATTGCTCAGCCTGTTATATCTCTTTCATACACTACCAATAGAGATGAATCAAAATCAATTCAATGAATGGAACGAGATGTTATCAAGGAATATTTGGCAGGGTAAAAGGCCTAAAGGTTTTCTTAAAACTTTGAAATTAACAAAGGAAAAGGGGATGGAGCCTATCTTCTCTTAGAGATTATTATTTTGTAGCACAGTTGAGAACTGTGAAATCTTGGTGCAAACCATCATATGACGCTCAGTGGAAAAACTTTGAGGAGCGGGTACTTCCCATCCCCATACAAGCAATTTTGGCTGCTAACAACCTGCAAAGGTACATAAATACTATTGATAACTCATGGGTGAAATTGACTCTTAAAATATAGAAAACTACTATCAAAAAATATAATCTAGAGGGAAATATTGCAATTATTAAATGGTGTGCATATGACTCGGATTTTACGCCAAATAAACTGGATGCTAGGTTTAAGGACTGGGCAGCTAAAGGAATAACAGTTCCTTGCAACATAATGAAAGAAGCAACACTGTTCAGATTCGAAACGCTTAAAGAGAAACACATTAGAAAAACAAGATTTTTATCGATATTTACTTATGCGACAATATGTTAATAGGACGCTTAAAAATGTAACCGGGGCAAGTACATGCTTGATAGAGCTATTTAGAAAAGCATATAATTCAGTTAACGGTAGCAGAATCATTTCAAACTTGTATAAGTTTTTGTGAAATAAAGCACAGTCGTCTTCATACATTAAAGCAGAATGGGAGAATGAATGAGGGATAATTATATCTGAGGAAGAATGGACAATAATATGTCCATTATTATCAATGGAAGAGTAGCAGTTCACAGAAATGGAGGGAGTTCGGATGGAAATCACATGATAAGATATTTTATTATACCCTCTTAGAAATTCCATTATGATAGTAACCTCCCTGTTCGCTGGTGAAATTGTGGAAATCAAAATGCAAATCTTTATCATATTCTTGGGACTGTCCTCGTATCAAAGACTATTGGAGGGGGATACGCAATGCCCTACAAGACATCGTTAAATGTGAAAGACCCTTAGAGAGAAAGACCATAAATTTTGGGTATATGGGTCTATACCTCAAGAATGGTTTAATAGAGATGAATATTTAATGAATATACTGTTGGTGGCTGGTAGAAAGACTCTTACTAGGAAATGGTTATCACAGGGGAGCCCAACTTTAAATGCATGAATGGAAATTACAATAGATATTTTCAAAATGGATAAAATAACAGCATCTTTTTATCGTAAGCTGAAACAATTTGATTCATACTAGGTAAAATGGGTTAACTACATAATGTCTCATAGGCCAGGTTTTATTCTTAGAAATCAATGAATATGTTGTTAAAAGAAAAATCACTCCCTTCTTGTACATAGTTTTTTTTTCATTTTTTTGTTTTTTTTTCTTTCCGCTGTTTTCTATACAGGTTTTACCTCAGATCAATACTAAGTGGAGATTTGTGACATATATTGTAACGTAGGATGAACAACTCTGATGGGCAGAAGGGTGCAGAGTTGCCCCCTTTGGAGAATCGCAAATCGCTACGATTCCGATGTTGCTGACAAGGAAGTAAGAGAGACAAAAGAAAACCTGCCAGGGCGGCTGTTACTGATAACAGCTCATGAAAGAGAAAGAGAAAGAGAGACAGATAAGAGTTACACAAGGTGGAACGTCTCCCACTGACAAAAGAGGAGAGGAGCCATTGATTTACTGCTATTGTCTTTTGGAGAAGGATTGTTTACTTGATACTATGCAATTCATTGAAATCCCTCAGGGGACAACTGGAGTGGGCTGGTTTAATGGGCTAAGTCATTCAAAACTGATTGACACTTGAAACCCCGTGAGTGGGTGATAAAAGGGAGGTCTGGGGTGACACCCGTCAGACGCACCAGGAGACAAGCTAGTGAGCATCAGAAACCCACGAGACAGGGTGGGACATCGGAGACCGGACGAAGGATAGGTAAATTTTAACTCACAGTGTTTACAGCGAGGCCGGTTGGGGCTTGTGTGTGCGTCCACCCTTGCCTGGGTGACGAGTCCATCACAGAACGGTCCAGCTAAAGGACGGAGGGGTCTCACTTGAATGGCCACAACAACAACGCATCGACTGATCAAAATCGTAAAGGAAGGTTTGCAAGACAATAGCTGTTACTGTTTGTGCACTCCCTTTCTTTCTCTCTGTCTCTCTCTCCAATCCTCCCCGCTGGCAGGAGTAAATTGGCAACCACGCATAGTTACGGATTGAAATAAATCTTGTGATATAACTTATTTTTGAAGAAGAGTACGAATTGTTGGATCATTGTGGATTGTACCAGCACCCTCCAGTCTGTCATAATTGAGAGTGGAGTTTCAAGATAAATTCTGCTCTTTCTCTCTCTCTCTCTCTCTCTCTCTCTCTCTCTCTCTCCCCCACCCCCCACTCCCCCGCGCCCCGCCACTTTAGGCTTTTCGATCAAACCTTTGATAAGATGTCTTACCTGTACCAGTTGGGAATTATATTAAATATAGCTATCACAAGCATGTCCAGCTGGGGATTTGAAATAATTCACCTGCAAGATGATAACGAATGCGATCAAGAGGGCAGATATATATCCCAGAGGAGGAGCTTATTTACTGATCGACATTTCTGAAACTATTGAGTTTCCGTCAGTTTGTGTACAGGCGACACTGGACGAGTCAGTGAAGTCCATTTCTGCTCAACGGGCCCCGTGCTCATTCATTGTCTAAACGCAGGGAACGAGTGCATCAGTTTCACCCTGGGCCTGGTGACCGAGAGTAGCACGACCCCACTTAGTCCGGGGCAGTACTGGCTCAATAATCATGACAGCTCCGTTGAGTGGAGTCTGTCGAGTTCACATCAGCCGGCCCTCCTGCAGCTGCCGGGTTCAGCTCTGTCCCGGCTCTCATTCCCGACAGCTGGTGCCTGAATGTGGTTTCGAGGGTAAGAGACATTGAAATGACGATCCCACGGGTAGGGGATGTAGGGCGCAAGGGAGGTATGGGAGAAGGTGGTGATCTCTGCTTTTCTGGGTTATGGTGGCGAATGAGCAGAGGTTCTGCCCCTCTCGGTTACATCGCCAAGGTGAAACCGAGAGCATGTCATCAGCAACTTAACCCGGAGCAAATGCGCAGTTCGGCTGCGAACCGTTTTACTTCACTGAATGAGGAGTTTCCAGTCTCTATTGAAATATTTTTTAAAATATTCCGGCTTGGAACATATATCGCCAGTAATTTTACCGATCACTGTCGGAATAGTATTTTCACATTGGACTTCGCAAACACTGCTCCTCTCCCTGTTTGTAACTCACGATTTGTGATTCTTTCCCTAGCGAACCTATTGACAATGGCGGTCCGCTCCCGAGGGAATTGCGGCCTTTCCAAATGTATATCCCACTACATGGTTGCCATGGCAATGGCAGATCTCCTGGTGATGACGTTCTGTGTAATCGGGTATCATGTCGTCATGTGCCAGTTTCCATTCTCCTTCCTGACCTACACATCCGCTTGTAAGGACGTCGTGTACTTCACGTTGATCAGCCTGCAAACCTCGGTCTGGTTCACTGTCCTGTTCACCGGCGATCGCTTTGTCCCGATCTGCTGTCGGAAGCTTCGAGCGAAATATTGCACAGTGAGGACAGCTGTTGCCGGCATTATAACCGTGCCGTTCCTGATGCATTTACAGAGCGTCCCGTGTCTATTTCAGTATAAACCTGTGTATGTAGTTAACGGTATTCAATGGGGCTGTCAGCCGAGCTCATGGTTCATGAAGTCTCTTGTGGGAGTCACATTCTCCTTTCGGCAGAGTATTTTAACGGTTATAATACCTTTTTCTCTGTTTAACTGCCTGACAGTGAGGTGAGCCGCGGACTGCGGGTTCACAGCAGTCAGGCGCAGAAAGATCCGGAGATGGAAGGCCGCCGGAAATCCATCATTTTACTCTTCAGTGTGTCCGGCAGATTCATTCTGTTGTGGCTGACGGCCGCCGTGAGCTTTCTGACCACCCGACTCGCAGGAACCGCGCATAACCACGGCGATTACACCGACTCTGCCGCCTATGTCGCCACTGAAGCCGGCTGCATGCTCATGTACCTGAGCTCCTGCACCAACACCTGCATTTACACAGCGACCCAGGCTCAGTTTAGACAAGAAATGCGGCGGGTGTTAAAACCCCCTTGGACTTGGTTTTTAATATTGATTAAAAAACACAGTTACAGCAAAGCACATGTTCCTAAAGGTCAAAAGTTCATCAACAACTAATTCTCCGCTTTGGGATCCGTCATTGGGTCGCGATGTGCATCTCGGTTTTATGCGTTTAAGTATAATGGGTCTCGCTATTAAATTGAATTGGAATAAAATAACACTCAACTCCATTTCCGTGCAGGAGCGCCCTTGACAGCGTGACGTCCTCAACAATCCCGGTATCCGGGATTTCATTCACTCCTTCCGCTTCGCAGCTGCGTTGACACTCAGGGCTCATTTGGAGCAATCGCAGTGACTTTTACACTGACAGTGGAGAGCCACTGCGGTCAACGCTGTGACAGAGCCACCATCTTGTAGATTGTAGCGGGGGATGAATATTGCACAGATTCTGCCCCAGCTCGACGATGGAGAACTAAGCTAATCCCCAGAGCCATAATACAGCCGGTATCCCTCGCTACCTTCGTTAACCAAGCGCCATCCGGACACGTTTCCATTATTTGTTTATCACATCTGCTGCAGACATAACCACGCAGCACTGGGCGAAAACAAAATGTATTCAGATCTGTGTCTGCATGTGCCTGTAGTTTTAGCTGCTACTGGCGTAGGAAAAGCCAAAGTTGTTGGCTATCCGTACAATATACACCTCCTCATAATTGTGTAAACTTATAAAAGAACCCTTCAATTTATTTTCTATATCAATCAATCAAACTTCTCCTTATAGTTTTTTCCCTTCCCCACAGTCCAGAAACAATCCGGTGAATTTTGATCTACCATCGCTCAAAGCCTTGTTGGACAAAGCAAGTATAACAAAAACCCCTTGTACTGTCCACTTGTCCCACTGCATTCGGAGAGGTATGACCCAGCATTGCAAGGTTACAACGAAAAGCGACCCTACAAAGGTCCCAGAATCTTATTTCACAAAGTACATTAAGTCACATTTTGTTTCACATACTGTTTTGCAAACAATGAAGGATCCAGCAGCAAATCTACACTCGCCGCCTATTGCCGGCGTCCGGGAAGAGAGAGACACACGCACACTATCATTTGCATCCATTTACCACGCTAATATTGTAACTAGTTTGCCAACTCATCTTGGCGTCTCTGTATCTGCCATTGGAGCCTTCTGAGAAACATTACTGAAGCCCATCCAAACTCCCTCTACCTTCCTGCTTCGTTAAATCGCCGAGATTATTCCTTTAAAATCACAGTCATATTTCTGAGACATGACGGCCCTGTCACACGACAACACTAACTCATTATTCGCTTAGATGGACAACCATCCGGGCTGTATATACATCAATTTTGTTAACCGGAATTTTCCCGCATGATATTCCCACACTGATATAAAGAGAACTGATCTCAATATTCAAGAAATGAAGTGATAATGGGAGCGATGTGGAATCGGTGAAGAAGGGAGAAAAATGAATTTAAGAGCCACAAACTGTAAAAGGAGTTTGGGGGATAAATTGAAGACAGATGTTTACATGACTAATGGCACAGCTTAATCGAGAACGCTGGGTTCAGAATTTATGCACTTGTATGGAAATCACTCCAAAGTCCCGTCCAGATCAGTCCCATGATCCCAGAGTTCAGCGCTCTTTCAGTCATTCCCGCATGGGCCTCCCTCCACCGCGGACATCCATCCTTCAGCTGCCTGAGGTGAGAATTGCGCAGTAACACCCGTCCGCTCAGTGGCCTGTCTTTTCCTTCCATTTTTGGGCATTGGCTCAGTGAAAAGCTGGGCGAGATCCGCTTCCCGACAAAAACTCACCCACTGAAATTCTGCAAGCCAAGTGATAAAGGACACGTAAATGATGCATTCCAGGAGTACGAAACGGGGCAAATAGAGCATAGTCTCCTGGGTAATAACTGGGGAACAGGGATCACACTGGGAAAATTCGCGGAAATCCGGATGGACATATGAAATACAAGCAGAAGCGATTCCTTAATGAGACATTATCACGGCTAATATTTTCCCACGAAGAAGTTTTTTTTTTCTGTTTCCGCATCTAACCAAATCGATTTATATAAACAAATGAATATTATGAAGTATTTCAAAGACTGAGCCTCCGCGGAACCTCGGTTAAAACGTTGCAAACGGACTCGACATTTGCTGAAGGGTATTCTTCCCGTCACAGTTCTAAATCATCCCGTTTCCTAACCCCTCACCTGGGGAAAATTCTCTCTGTGTCCTTTCTTTTGTATCCTGTCTTCAGTTTGGAAGTATGAGTCAGTTCATTTCTGTCCATTGTATTCACTCTGTGGTTCTCCTCAGCCCCGCCTCCTACATCCATTCCCCACCGTCATACTCCTCGTTTGAAGCTGTATTCCATTCTCACAGTTTCCATGTCTCCGCTGTACTTTTCCAATATTGGAATCTTCTCCACGCGGGTTTCTCTGAAGTTCCGTCCCTCTGCCAATGGAAAGAAATTCCTTTCTGCATCTCAATTATTTCCTCTGCATGTGCTCCCCACACCCCTTCCGAATTCAGCACGGTGTTATTGGCCTGGTCTTCATGCTCTTCAATTTCTATTAGTCAGCAAGATTCCACCAACCTTCACAACTCTTTTTATATTCTCTGCCACTCCACGACTTTCAGCATTTTTAAGGGAACATTTCTCCCTGATTTTCTGAACGATTCGGCCCTCGCCACCATTAAGTCCTGGTCCTGGATGAGGCCCGTCCACTGTGATCCAGGAACATGGAGCTGAGCAAAATAGCGGGCTGAGCGCTGGCGAAATTCTTGGCAGTCTCTAGAGTAGGTCTCTCTGCTGTGGGCCGAAGGGCCTGTAATGTGCTGTAAATATCGATGTTCCATGTTCACACAGTTTTTTGTCACTCCGTCCAGAGGAAACAGTAATGGAGTGGTACATCTGTTATTTCTGTGTACTCGATGGAACGTTTAAAGAAACGCCGCCTGTGGTTTGGACAAACGACAGGCGGGTGAGGAACCGCTCCTGCTTATCGTCGACGTTTCAGTTCCTGCCACTTTAATTCCCTGTTCCGGTTAAGTTCTGATCTTCATGTGTCTGGCCACATGCACTGATATACGGGTGAAACGCCACCGTTTCCTTGGCTGCGGAAGTCTAAGGAGAGCACACTCAATTCCCGCCGAACCGGTGAGATTGAGACGGCTCGAACCCACCTCCGACCCCGGGTTGTGTGGATGCTGTGTAATTTTCTATCCGGTTACAAATAACAGACTGCACGCTGCATACGATTAAAGGAATTATGCTTATGAATCTCGACTTAACTGGAAGGTTAGTAAAGAGTAACAAACGGAAACTGCCCAATCCAAATTAAGCAGTCAAATGTGCACAAGTTGGAGCTCATCTGGAACTTCTCTGTCACTCACGCGCTGGGTCCTCGGTCAAGCTGAAAGCTCACACCACCTTCCGCACGTCGCTCGCAACCCATCTCGAACAAGCGGCTCTCCCACCGGATCCTATGCTTCGACCGGTTCTCTGCAGCGTCTTCTCTCCCCATCCCCCGCAGAACAAAACCCAAGCCCAACCTTAGTGTCCCTCACCAGAGAATCATCTCCTTAACTCAACCATCCGAATCGGATGGCGCACATGTCCCCTCATCTCTTATGTTCAACCACAAGCCAAACAAGCTGAAAACAAGCTGCTTTTACAGAACAGCCAATATGAAAGACATACAGCATAACAGTAAAAGTAAGAACCGTGGCATTACAATCTCCCCCCACCAAAATAGTCATGTCCTCATGACTTGGAAGTAACTTGTCATCTCAGAATAATAACACCGTTTTCAGTAGAATTTCCTGATGTCAGCAACTCCAGTCCACTTGTAAAGGGTAGTGACATATCTCCCTCGTGGGATATTCGTAGCACTCTGTTCCCCTGATGCTACATAGACAAGCCTACCTGGGGGGGTCTCCTGATTCTTTGAGACCCCTTTGTTCCATCAACTAATCCTTCAGTTTCATACACTCCTAGGGATACCTCTGGTGTACATGACGAGGCTTCCCCCAGTCTATCACTCGTGCCTTCCTGCAAACCGGATCCCCCTGCTCAGTTTCATCCCCAGTTACTGTGGAGCCCACACCCCCTTCCTGGTCCAGCTGCAAGCCTGTCTGAGCACTGCTAATGTCACAACCTCCACCCCCGACCAGGTCACCTGCCTCAGTGTGGGAAAGATTAGGAATCTCCTCCTCACATTTTGGGGACTTGGCGAAAGGCAGCAGATACCACAACCCCTTTTCCTCATCCTCTGAGACATTCAATCTCTCCACGTTGCCGCAGAGTCCTCTTACTAAGTGTAGGGTCCAGTTGAGGCAACTCTTGCCCCAGATGTTCCGTTTCAGAATCCATTCCCATGCTCTGGTATCGTGCATAACACTGGTACGTTTGACACCCCAGTCTCCATTACATAGGGCGCAACTCCCAGCGGCCAAACAACTTATGCTTCCCAGGTCGCCCCAGATATTTATGAGTACTCATTCTGCATGCATGCGTGAGGAGAACCTAACTTTTTGATCATACCTCCTGTTATTTCTTTGATTCTGCCTGGGAGCCGAGACCTCAGCTAATTCATCAGCCTTTTTCAGCTCCCTTCGCATCTCGGACACATACTTCAGATAAGTGTTCTGCGGTAGATCTTCATCGCCAGTCTCAAAACAGAGGTCGACAGGCAAACTTTCCTCGCTCCCAAACCCTACCATAACTTCCCTGTCTCATCGGAACGTACCGACGCAGAACTCCACACCGAACAAACTCCACCGCATCTAAAACACTTGCTCTAGGGAGATGCCAATTTATATTTGTGAAATTAAAATCTCCCACAATGACAACTGTTATTTTTATAACCTGCCACGATCTGTTTCCCTACCTGCTCCTCGATATCAATGTTACTACTGGGCGGCCTATAAATAAAAGACCCAGTTCAATTATTGACCCCTTCCTGTTCCTAACGTCCACCCACAGTCTCCGTAGACAATCACTCCATGACGTCCACCTTTTCTGCAAGCTTAACACTATCTCTGATCAACAGTGCCACGCCCCACCTCTTTTGCCTCTCTCCCTGCCCTTTCTGAAACATTTAAAACCCTGCATTTTCCTGTCACCGAGCCATCCAAGTCTCTGTCATGGCCACTACATCATAGATCAAAGGTCTGATCCAGGCCCGAAGCTCAACCGCTTCATTCACAATACTCCTTACGTTAAATCAGACACATCTCAAACCGTCGGTCTGAGCGTGTCCCTTCTCTATCACCTGCCTATCCTTTCTCACACATTGTCTCCAAGCTTCCTCTATTTGCGAGCCAACCGCCTCTTTCGCAGTTCCCACCCCCCCCCCAACAAATCCAGTTTAAACTCTCCCCAGTAGCATTAGCAAATCTCCAAAATAGGATACTGGTCCCCCCTGGGATTCAAGTGCAATCCATCCTTTTTGTACAGGTTACACCTGCCCCAAAATAAGACTTAATGATCCAGAAATCACTGCCCTCTGCTCCAATCCCTCAGCCACGCATTTAACCTTCACCTCATTCCATTCCTATACTATCACGTGGCACAGGCAGTAATGCCGAGAATACTACCTTTGCGGCCCTGCTTCTCAACTTCCTTCCTAATTCCCTGGAGTCTGTTTTCAGGACCTCTTCTCCTTTTGGGACCAATATGTACCACGACCTCCGGCTGCTCTCCCTCCCACTGCAGGATATCGTGGACACAATCAGAAACATCCCGGATCCGGGCACCTGGGAGGCAAATGCCATCCGACCTTCTTTCCTGCGTCCACAGAATCGCCTGTCTGAACTCCCGACTACAGAGTCCCCTCTCACTACCGCCTTTCTCTTCCTTTCCCTACCCTTCTTAGCCACAGGGCCGGACTCTGCGCCAGGTAGACTTGCTTCCCCCAGGTAGACTGTCAGCCCCCCCGCACCTGTACTCTAACAGGAGTACTTAATGTTCAGGGAACTCTCTAGTACCTGACTCTTCCCCTTCCCTCTTCTGTTACACAATTGCCTGTCTCCCGTGGCGCCGCTGTGACCAACTGCCTCTAACTCCTTTCTATCACCTCCTCGCTCTCCCTTACCAGACCAAGGTCATCGAGCTGCAACCGCAGATCCTTAACGCGGTCCATTGGGAGCTGCAGCTCCACACAGCATGTGCAGTTATGGCCGTTCGGGAGTCACCTCCTCGCTCTCCCTTACCAGACCAAGGTCATCGAGCAGCAACCGCAGATCCCTAACGCGGTCCATTGGGAGCTGCAGCTCCACACAGCATGTGCAGTTATGGCCGTTCGGGAGTCACCTCCTCGCTCTCCCTGACCAGACCAAGGTCATCGAGCAGCAACCGCAGATCCCTAATGCGGTCCACTGGGAGCTGCAGCTCCACACAGCATGTGCAGTTATGGCCGGTCGGGAGGCTGGGAGACTGACACAATCCCTACAGCGCACAGGGAACTGGCTTGATCCAGGCTGACTACACTTGGACAAGTCTACTCATGTTACCTGGCCATGCCCGGAATTCCCATTGCCAAAGGAGCTGGCCTCATTATCCCAGCACTGCTCATTACTCTAACCAGAACAGTCTGCCACCGATGTCTAGTGGGTTTGCAGGTAAGGACAAGGGGGACTCTGCCAATGTTAAGGGGACGGTAAGATGGAGTGAAGGAGGATTTTCAGGACACAGAACCGATTGGACTGAGATCAACATCAATGGTGGAGGAAGGGAAGAGCGAATCGCTGGTGCCCCGCAAAGGACAACTTCATCATGTTGTAAAGGGGGTTTTCTTCTTTTTTCTTCGTTACTCTGTTTGTAATCACAATGGCTTCTTTGTTTTGTTGAACGCAGGAATGCTTCTTTGTTGCGAGAGCGTCCTGGAAGCATGTTTGGGTTAAAATTTACTGATAACGAGAATTGTATTCCTTTGTAAACCAATTGGGGTTAATGTTGTTCTTTCTTCTGAGACTGTAAACTATTGTTGGCGGGCTTTGGGAGATCGGAGCGGGGGGGTGAGAGAGAGAGGAAGCGATGCTGTAAGCTGGACGAGGAACGGATCCCAAGCGGGGGCCCGAGGCCAGGAGGTACCCCGAGGAGAAGAGATGAAGCTACATGTGCTTGGTTGACCACTTTGGAGGGTCCTGAGCTGCGAGTCGAGGAGTTCGGAGGGTCCTGAGCTGCGAGTCGAGGAGTTCGGAGGGTCCTGAGCTGCGAGTCGAGGAGTTCGGAGGGTCCTGAGCTGCGAGTCGAGGAGTTCGGAGGGTCCTGAGCTGCGAGTTGAGGAGTTCGGAGGGTCCTGAGCTGCGAGTCGAGGAGTTCGGAGGGTCCTGAGCTGCGAGTCGAGGAGTTCGGAGGGTCCTGAGCTGTTTGGAGAGTCGGGGAGTTCGGAGGGTCCTGAGCTGCGAGTCGAGGAGTTCGGAGGGTCCTGAGCTGCGAGTCGAGGAGTTCGGAGGGTCCTTAGCTGCGAGTCGAGGAGTTCGGAGGGTCCTGAGCTGTTTGGAGAGTCGAGGAGTTCGGAGGGTCCTGAGCTGCGAGTCGAGGAGTTCGGAGGGGATCGAATGGTGGCCAGAAGACTTCAGTAATTGAGCTCCAACCGTTGTGCACGAAGGGGTTTGGGCTTTGATAAGTTTGGCGCCTTTTCTTTTTTTTTCATATATACTGTATCGTTATTAATCAATTAGTTATAGTAACCTTTATAAATTGTACTCATTTAATCGCTTATGGTGTACTGTCTGTTTTTGGGCGAGGCGGGGACATCACACAGCATCCACACCAGCTGATTACCCAGTTTGGCGGGGCCGGAGGCTGCTCCCCCTAGACGGGAACGAGCTGAGCGAGCCTCAGGCGACCCAGGGGGTTACATTGTGAGGTGCTCGTCCGGATTGATTTCTGTGGAGGCTGTGTGATCACCCTCTTTAAATTGTGTCTGCAGCGAAGAGCTGGTGTGCCTTTGTGGGTTTCCTAACCGTTATTGGAAGCATTTACCCTTGACGACATTGAGGACACTGGAGATTCGGGGTACCAGAGCCGGTGATTATCCAGACGACGGTTGTTGGTCAGTGAAAATGGAGCTCTTAGAGGCAAATGTGGAGGAGACTGAGGTTCATGAATCGTTAATGCTGATGTGTCCGGACACTGTTGAGACGGGCAGTGTTTCTGTTCTAGAGAGTACCAATATCCTGCTGGTGCGCTTGGGGGCCTGCCCGGAGGAGGCATTGTCGATACACCCAGAGTTTCGAGCTGCTTGTGCGGACGTGTGTAGCAGCATTGGGCCGATACCGAATTCAAACAAGAGCCGGTGGTGGTACGGCCTGGGGGAAGTATCTGATGGTGAGACCCTCTAAGTGGACGCTGCGAAATACCACGACGGAGGGGATTTGACAGCTGAAGACACCTCGGAGAGAGAGAGAGATTGCGGCGATTGGCCCCTGAAGCCGTGGAAGATGTAGGCAGCGTGTGTGTGGATTATATTGCGCTGAAGAGGCGCATTGTCAGTGACCAGAATACGGCCCTGAGGGCCGAAGGGGCGATGGCCTGTCTGAGTGGTGCGATGTGGTTTAAGGTGCTGGATCTGAGGGGTGGATGTTGCCAGATCCCGATGAGTGGGGCCGACAAGGAGAAGACGGCCGTTATAACTTCCCTAAGAGTGTTACGGTCCGAACAGATGCCACAGGGCATATCCGGAGCCCTTGCAACGTTCCCGAGGGGCATGTGGTAGACCATGGGGGACGTGGAGGCGTTTGGAGTTTTGGCGTATGTGGATGATCTCTTGGTATTTGGATCTGCCTCAGGAGAATATGAAGTGAGGTCGTTGCAGGAGCGGCTGAGAACTACAGAGTTAAAGTGTTTTCTGGACACGTGCCAGGGCTGGCGAAGGTCGCAACTCGTGAGTGACTGTCTCTACGGAATCAGGTTTGAAATGAAGACGGAGAGACTGGAGAGAGTGATCTGGAACCATTTGGAAGACTTACAAGTTGGAGAGAATGAAGAGAGTTGTCTGACTGAGGGCAACAGCAAACTGAGAATCTGGAGAGGGGAGTTTGCGGAGGTGAAGAAATTACTGACAAATCTCGGAAGAGGGAAGCGGAAGCTTGAAGGGAACCTGAAGATGACCATCGACAGTTCAAATGAAGTGCAAAACCTGAAAGTTGATCTGGAAGAAGTCATGAGGAAGGAACAACTGGAGAGAAGTGCAGTGAATACTGAACTGGAGGCTGACCAATCTTTAACTGCTACTTTTCCGGTCGGGGTGGAAGAAGCTGTTGGAGTAACTGCCTCCCCGATTGAGATGGCCGGGATGCGTGAGTCAGAACTGCTGAGCCTGTGGCGAGAGTTGCAGGAGGCTGAAGAGACAGCCGGAGCAGTGCAGGCCACGTGTTTCCGTTTGGAGAAGAACAAACAGCAACTACCGATCACAGAAATTAGGAAGAATACAGATTCGATGGATGATATGCTGGATGTGTGGTACATGCTGCCTTTTGCTGACTTTCCTCGATTGAGGAAGAGACCTTTGGCCCTTCTCCCACTGAATCAGGTGTAGCGGGGAGGGTTAGCTGTGTGCAGTGTGGGGCATGAGTGAGAGGTTGAGAGAGGAGTTTGTAGTGGGCCCAAGGTATCCCCAGTTATGTCCTAGCCTGAAGGGTTTAGGTGAGGGGGTACGGAGGACTCAGAAGGATTAGGGAACTCCCAGATATTTGGCCTATTTAGCGCCTGAGGAACAGGGCGTGAGGTTTACTGTGTGAGCAGGAGATGTCACTGATTGTGCTTCGGTTACGGTGTGTTGGCAGGAAAGGTGGCGAGTTATTTAATAGTCATGAGGACATGACTTTTATTTGGTGGGGGAGAGTGTAAAGGGGGTTTATTCTTTTTTCTTTGTTACCGTATATGTAATCAAAATGGCTTCTTTGTTTTGTTAAAAGCAGGAATGTTTCTTTGTTGCGAGAGAGTGCTGGAAACTTGTTTGGGTTAAAATTTACTGATAACGAGAATTGTATTCCTTTGTAAACCAATTGGGATCAATGTTATTCTTTCTTCTGAGTCTGTAAGCTATTGTTGGCGGACTTTTGGGAGATCGGCGCGAGGGGGTGAGAGAGAGAGGACGCGATGCTATAAACTGGGCGAGGAACAGACCCTAAGCGGGGGTCCGAAGCCAGCAGGTACTCCGAGGAGGGGGGATGAAGCTAGATGTGCTTGGTTGACCACTCGGTGGGTCCTGAGCTGCGAGTCGAGGAGTTCGGAGGGGATCGAATGGTGGCCAGAAGACTTCAGTAATTGAGCTCCAACCGTTGTGCACGAAGGGGTTTGGACTTTGATAAGTTTGGCGCCTTTTCTTTATTTTTTTCTCTTCATATATACTGTATCGTTATTAATCACTTAGTTATAGTAACCTTTATAAATTGTACTCATTTAATCGCTTATGGTGTACTGTCTGTTTTTGGGCGAGGCGGGGACATCACACAGCATCCACACCAGCTGATTACCCAGTTTGGCGGGGCCGGAGGCTGCTCCCCCTAGACGGGAACGAGCTGAGCGAGCCTAGGCGACCCAGGGGGTTACACTAGAATCGTCATTTCTTTGTCTTTGAGATTTTGCAAACTCATCACAATTGGGATTTTCCTTGAATTACATCATTTTTATTTTTTACCGCAGCTGTTGGAAGACACGTCAGCCTTGTGTAGTATTGAATATTCAGTGTGCTGGAGCGATTATAGATGAATGACCGTGGAGATTCGTCAGCTCAGAGATTCTTCAGCGAGATCGCGGGCAGGTAGAAGACAGGCTGAATCTCACACAAAATGCTTGAAGTATTTTACCGTGTGAGAAAGACATGGTACATGATCATCGCCGTTATCGGCGATCCTGGTAAGAACACAGGCGAACGAACAATTGCGGGTTTCTGTGCGCGGTCTGTGAACTCGTTCAGTTACCGACAGCGTTGTGATGCCGGTGTATAAATGAGAGCGGTGCAGACATTGTGATAAATCTCTGTGTTCGTTCAGAAATCTCCTTGCTGTTTAATCCGTGCCCTCGACTGAAAATCACCTGGCGGTTGAAATAGATGCAGAGTAGAAGATCGGAGATATGATTCATGTCAGGCTGTCGAAGTAAACTCCGATAATCCCGAGCTTCTGCTCCTTTACGGGCTATTAGTGCTTTTCCGAATCAATAGAGCAACATGCTTTAAATTCATATTTAAATTATTGCGCAGTGTTTTCAGAAATCGCTGCAAGTTTGAAGGGAATGCAGGAAGCGGATCGCCGGTGAGATTCAGCGGGGAGAAGTAGACATCTCTTGTGATACACTCACAATGAAAAAGTGAACAGACGACGTTACGGGCCGAGCCCCCTCAGCAAGTCCGTCCTGCTGAAGCGTCTCGGCCGGAACTGTCGACTGTACCCTGTCCCCATTGACGCTGCCCGGCCTGCTGAGTTCCTCCAGCATTTTGTGTGCGTTGCTCGGATTTCCAGCATCTGCAGATATTCTCTTGTTTGTGAATGGATTAGATCCCTTGCGGGTTAGACTCCGAAACATCGGGAGTTTCCGAAATTAAAATCCGGTTCTGCGTGCGTTTGCGTACACCAGGATTTGTTCCCCCGTGAAGTGAAGCGACATTTAAGAGCCAACCCAGCAGGGTCAGTTGGAGGTCAGAGGGGCAATATGCATACAATATCATGACCTCCTCTACTGCCATGATGAGGCCAAACTCAGGTTGGAGGAGCAACAGCTCATCTGCCGTCTGGGTAGCCTCCAGCCTGGTGGTATGAACATTGAATTGTCCAATTTCCGGTAATTCCCTCCGCCTCCCCTTCCCCTTCTGCTATCCCAGGTCCCGCTCTGCCTCTCTCCGCTTTCAGCTTTCTGCTCCTTCATCTCTACAGTTCTTTCATGCTTATCCCCTCCCTCCCCCCCGTTTATCTTTCCTCTGATTGGTTTTCCACCTGTCGCCTCTGGGCCCTCCCCCCTCCCCTATCTCTATTACTGGGCCTCGGCCCTCTCTTCCCCCCCATTCCTGATGAAGGGTCTCGGTCCGAAACGTTGGCTACTCTTTTCTCACGGATGCCGAGTTCTTGCAGTGTTGTGTACGTATGCATACGATACTCCGCTCTCGAACGATAAACGATACGGGCTTTAAGTTCGCGCACCCACGTTTCCACAGCCTGTCGGCACCATCTCCAACTGACGGTGGCCAGTCTCTCTCGGGAGTAGCCTCGGCAGGAGAAGTTGGTCTCCGCCCCAGGCAAGGAAATTCCGTATATGATACGGAGGAGCGCCTGTAAAACGCCAGGCAGCGGGTTCAATATTTGACAGGTCGGAGTATGCCAATTATGGGTGGCTACAGGTTTTCTCAGCGGATCGGGGTGTCCTTGATCGGACTACGTAACTCAGCCGGAGTCCAGGGTTTTAAAATAGGGACATCGTCCACCATTATCCGGTGGAATAGAGAGGTCCCTCGCCTTGTGCGGCTATCGGGCAACACCTCTCCCCTCTCTGGTGGAAACCCGAACCTCGATGAACGGAGAGTCCGTCCCCGCCCCAGGCTCCGAAAGAATCGGGCAGAGCGGCAGTCCTGGAGAGCATCCGGTGCTGCCGCAGACGGGGCTGGCAGCCCGTTCTGTGGTCTTTGTTTCAATCCCACTGCGACCTCAATAACCTCCCTATCTGCATGGGGTCTCATGGGGCGGTGGAAGCGCCAGCGGAGCCTACAGGTCTCCCAATGGAGCTTTCGGAGTGACACTAGAATCTGCCATCGGACTGTTACCTTCCCTATTTCTGGTGTTTCCCTTAGGGAGCTAGCGCCGCTTTCCCACCTCTTCCCATTTAGTAACATATGTAATTAAGATCCCAGCGAGTATCCTCACCCACAGACTCAACGCAGTGTCTCCCTTGCAGTATTCCATTTTGACCAAATCGAAATAGTCTCCATAGGGCCAGTCTCCTTGATCCAGCCATGTAAATCACTGGTAAAGGTAACAGAGTACCTGTTGTTCCTTGGTTCCAACCAAACCTTATAGGCGGGCGAACCCAGAGGGATTAACGTATCGCGCAATTATTGTTTTGTGTTCTTGAATTTTGCAATTTTCCTCTCCGTGTCCTTATTCACTGGGGCCTTCGTGTTCGGATCGGCCGGGCGTCGTTCCCGGGGGCGTCCTTTGTTCTTCTCCAGTTCGCTTGACCAAGACCTACTGGCTTGGTTTCCCATTTTAACGTGTATTTCTATCCTCATTTATTCCAGTTATTAGTATTCTACGTTCTATTTCCCATGCAAACCGTACTTCGTAATCATCTGGTTAACACATACGAATACCAGGTTCCCCTGAAATTTAACAGATATATTCTGTCCATTGGGTCTGATCTCCCTCTCCCAGTTTCGTTCTTGTTCTTACCAGAGCTTAGGAACTGGGCACCGGCCGGTCAGGGACGGACTTTCTCCCACCTCGCCCTGGTCCTGATCTTGACTCCTGTCTTTCAGGGAAGTCTCACAGGTAAGAATGAGATTCCTGTCCGAGGGGCCAATTACTCTGTCGGGGCTCAGCTGGACCCCGTACAAAGGGATCCCATCCTCGCCGCCAGATTGTCAGGGATTTTTCCTTTCCACACAAGACTGGGACTCGGGTTTTCGTTGGAGACTCTGTATTGACGTGACATTGAGAGCAGTCCCTCCGGAAAGCAACGCCTTCGCTTACAATCCTCATGGTTGATTCTAACGGGTATGGTTTGTTCAACATTGCATATTAGGTATTGTTCTGAGCAAGCTAGAGGGAAAAAAAAACACTGAAGTCACGTGGCCTCGCAGTGTACCGCTGCAGGCCAGAGGGCAGTACGACGTAGTGTTTTGTCGACGCTAGAGGGCGCCATCAGGATTTTATAGTGATCCAGGCATTACGCAACACAGACACAAGATGCTATAGACCCGCAAAGGTATTTACCCAGCGCAGCTGACCAAAATTCTCGACATAAGCGAAAAACCCTTCCTCAGGAACCTGATGCAACCACAAAACCTCTATCACACACAACCGACAAACCAATATATTGTACTTGAAACTTGTTAATGGAATACCAAGTGCGTGTAGTAAAGCACCTCACTGGGAAACAGTAAACATTTAGTAAACAGCTCGCTGTCCAACTGACGAGACCTCAGTGCTGGCGGGATATTCATTAGTCTCGCAACCCGAGGGAAGAAGTTATTACCCGGCATTCCTAGTGCTGATATGCATGCACCTTCATCCTGACCGCCGTGTGTCAAAGAGATCATGGGATGGGTGGCAGGGATTCTCAACAATGCCTTGGCCCCATCGACTGCAACGCTCCCGGAAAGTGTCACAAACAGGGCCTAGTGAGATCCCGATCATTCTCTCGGAGGTTTTTGCTCTCCCCCGTATTGTCTTGTGGTTCGATGCCTTGCAGCTTCCGTAGCATACAAAGATGGCGCCGGACGTGACACTCTCCGTGGTGCTCCAGTAGATGCTGCTGTGTCTTCCTGACTAGTGTGAAGGTGTTGTGGGTCCAGGTTAGATCGTTTGTTATGTGCACACCAAAGAACTTGGTCCTCTTCATCCTCTCCAGAGCAGAGCCGTTGATGATCGATGAGCAGTGGTCGATCTCTGCCTTCTTGGTCCCCCATCAACGCTTCACTTTCTCTTCTCCACGCTGACACTCGCGCTGTTGTTCTCGCACCATTGAACAAACCTCTCAACCTCCTCTCCGTGTGCTGAATCACCATTGTTGCTGATGATACCGACCACTGTGATGTCATCACGGAACCTGATGATGTTGTTTGAGCTGAATCTGGCAGTGCAGACGTCAGACAGCAGTTTGGAGAGCAGAGGACAGAGTACACAGTCCGGATAGCGGAGGATGAGAGGTGAGTTAATAGAGGTGGACAAGATATTGAGAGGTACTGATCGTGTGGATAGTCAGAGGCTTTTCCCCCAGGGCTAAAATGGCTAGCACGAGAGGACATATTTTAAGGTGCTTGGAAGTAGGTACACAGGAGTTGTCAGCAGTAATCTTTGTTTTACGCAGAGAGCGGTAAGTACGTGAAATGGGCTGCCGGCCGCGGTGGTGGAAGCGGAAACGATAGGATCTTTTAATTCCAAGATGGCTACATGGAGCATAGAAATATAGAGGACTATGGGTGAAACCCAGGTAACTCTAAGGTAGTGACATGTTCGGCACAGCCTTTTAGGCCGTATTTTGCTTTAGGATTTCTATGTTTATACAACCCTGGGGGTAGTGGCAGGGACGGATTAAGCTAGAGCAGGGCCTGTAGCATATGTTATAAAGGGGCCCTCAATTCCCATTTGCTATACAGCCAGATAATGCGACAACTGTCTGACACTTCAGCAATAGTATTACTTACATGCACGTATCCATTTCAAATGTCAAAAGTAACAAAAGTACAATTTAAAAGTTAGATTTTCTATAATCATCGTGAGCAAATTTGTTGGTGATACTGGAAATGTCTATTTCACGCAGACGTTCATGTTCAATGCTCATTAGAGTGAGATTGTTCAATCTGTTTTGACACAGGGTGCACCTTAGTTCATTTTTAATGCTTTTCTGTTTTGAAAATGAGCGTTCTCCACCGCAGTTGGTAACCATGAGTGACAAATAGATGCGCAACTAGACCCCGGCCGGTATTGCAGCTCCCAATCTCCGGCCTCTCCCCAGACCGCTCCGGGCGCACACCGTCCCGCCCACTGACACTCCTCAACCAATGAGAGTATGCTTCTCCCAGCAGTACTCGCTGATTTGTTCAGAGTGTCTGAAGATGCGCCGCTACCGGGAGCTGGAGCTGTCAGTCTCATTTTGCTGTCAGAATCAAAGGAGGTTCCCCAAAACACTTTCCCCATTCCGTGGACGTACATACATGTAAGTCACGTGAGTTTCCCCGCTCCCATTTTACCGCAGATCTGCCTTATTTCCGAGGCTCCGCCCCCCGCTCTGATGACGGGAATTCCAGTGTTGACTTCCCTTCAGTTCTGTGTTGAAGCGGGTCGGCGGCGGCGGCGGATCGTCTGCAGGATCCGGATTAGGAGACGATCATCACCCCCAGAGTCGGGAATCCGGGGGAGGGTTCACTGTCCGGGCGTGAAAACAAGTTCTCATCGGTGAGTACTGAGGCCGGTCCCCAGTGTGGACGTCTGATGTAAGGTAATGCACCCAGTTAACTTCCCCGATCTGGCGGCCTCTCTGCGCTTGCTGGACAGAACCTGTCGGGGTCGCTCTGTGTTGTGGGACCTTCACAACTTACCGACTGAGATGAGCCGCCGCTCGGCCCCTCTTGCCCTGGTCCTGGGAGCGTGATGGGGCGGTGATACCGAGACTGCACATCCATTGAGGTTTATCCCGGGAACTTTACCTTCCTCACCCAGCCCCGTATCGGGTCCAAACTTCACCGGGGTCGATATCCGGTGTCGACAATAGTTTTCCATCATTCCAGGGCACGGAAAGCGGCCCTTCCACCTGTTGTGTTCTTGCAGACAGAGAAGGTTAAACCGGGTAATCGCACCTTCGGGACACTGCTCCGTCTGTCTGAGTAGATCCATCTTTCACCCGTTCAGACTAGGCAGTGACATCCAGATCTCTCACGGCCTCTCGTTCTGGGTGGCGGTCGTTGTGTTTTCTGTTTTCTCTCCTTCAGTTCTCTGACTCTCTTTCTCTCTCTCACTCTCTCTCTCCCTCTCTCTCCCTCTCTCTCCCTCTCTCACTCTCTCTCTCTCTCTCTCTCTCTCTCTCTCAATCTCTCTCTCTCTCTCTCTGACTCTCTCTCTCCCTCTCTCTCCCTCTCTCTCCCTCTTCTCACTCTCTCTCTCTCTCTCTCTCTCTCTCTCTCTCTCTCTCTCTCTCTCTCTCTCTCTCTCTCTCTCTCTCTCTCTCTCTCTCTCTCTCTCTCTGTAAAAATTAAAAATGAGCTGAGCAATAACATGGATAGGAAGAAGGACGAGGTCCTGCAAAGACAGTTTAGGGAGTTAGGTGAAAAGTTGAAGGACAGGTTATAATCTCAGGATTCTACCAGTGCCAAGTGCTAGTGAAGCTAGAAATAGGGAGATGATGCAGCGAAATACTTGGCTATGGATTTGGTCTAGGAGGGACGGCTTCATGTTTCTGGACAATTGGGCCTTGTTCCAGGGAAGGTGGGACCTGTTCTGACGGGACGGGTTGCACCTGAACTGGAAGCGGACTAATATCCTCGCAGGAAGGTTGGCTAGTACTGTTCCGAGGGGTTTAAACTAGATTTACAGGGGGAGGGGATCCAGAGTATTACAGCAGATAGTGAGGTTGAGAGGGTTAAAAGTCATGCGAGAACTGCAAGTACAGTGCATGGAGAAAAGCCAGATGCACATATAAAAAAAGCTTTGAGGAAAGATAAGCAGAATGAAGGCTGTAAAGGTAGATGGGCGAAAGTGCGTGTAGTTCAATGCAAGAAGCATCAGGAACAAAGGTGATGAACCGCGAGCTTGGACACATACATGGAATTATGATGTAGTGGCCATTACGGAGACATGACTGGCACCAGGGCAGTAATGGATTCTCAATATTCCTGGATTTCAGTGTTTTAAAAGGGATCGAGAGGGCGGAAAAAGGGGACGGGGTAGCATTACTGGTCAGGGATAACATTAGAGCTACAGAAAGTGTGGGTATTGTAGCAGAATCCTATTTTGAGCCAGCACGGATAGATCAGGAACAGGAAGGGAGCAGTCACTCTATTTCGAGTATTCTATAGTCCCCCCCGGTAGCAGTAGAGATACAGAGGAGCAGATTGGGTGGCAGAGTTTGGAAAGTTGCAAAAATGAAAGGGTTGTCATCATGGGTGACTTTAACTTCCCTAATATTGATTGGCACCATATTAGTTCAATGGTTTAATTGGGGCAGAGTTTGTTAAGTGTGCCCAGGACGGATTCCTGTCACGGGATGTTGACAGGCCGACTAGGGAGAATGCCATACTGGATCTAGTATTAGGTACCGAACCGGGTCAATCACAGATCTCTAAGTGGGTGAGCATCTGGGGGACAGTGACCGCCGCTCCCCGCCCTTTAACATTATCATGGAAAAGGATGGAATCAGCGAGGACAGGAAAAATTTTAATTGGGGAGGAGCAAATTATGAGGCTATAAGGCAAGAACTTGCGAGTGTGAATTGGGATGATGGTTTTGCAGGGAAATGTACTATGGACATGTGATCGATGTTTATGGATCTCTTGTGGATGTTAGGGATAAATTTGTCCCAGTGAGGAAGATAAACAATGGTAAGGTGAAGGAACTATGGGTGACAGGTGAGGTGGAAAATCTAGTCAGGTGGAAGAAGGCATCATATATGTTCAGGAAGCAAGGATCAGATGGGTCTATTGAATATAGGGCAGCAAGAAAGGAGCTGAAGAAGCCGCTGAGGAGAGCAAGAAGGGGGTATGAGAAAGTCTTGGCGAGTAGGGTAAAGGAAAACCTCAAGGCATTCTTCAATTATGTGAAGAACAAATGGATGACAGGAGGGAAGGTAGGACCGATTAGAGATAAAGATGGGAAGATGTGCCTGGAGGCTGTGGAAATGAGCGAAGTCCTCAATGAATACTTCTCTTCAGTATTCATCAATGAGAGGGAACTTGAAGACGGTGAGGACAATATGAGTGAGGTTAAAGATCTGGAGCATGTTGATATTAAGAGAGAGGAGGTGTTGGAGTTGTTAGGACGGATAAGTCCCCGGGGCCTGATGGAATCTTCCCCAGGCTGCTCCACGAGGCGAGCGAAGAGATTGCTGAGCCTCTGGCTAGGATCTTTATGTCCTCATTGTCCACGGGAATGGTACCGGTGGATTGGAGGGAGGTGAATGTTGTCCCCTTGTTCAAAAAAGTTAGGACGGATAGTCCGGGTAATTATAGACCAGTGAGCCTTACGTTTGTGGTGGGAAAGCTGTTGGAAAAGATTCTTAGAGATAGGATCTATGGGCATTTAGAGAATCATGGTCTGATTAGGGACAGTCAGCATGGCTTTGTGAAGGGCAGATCGTGTCTAACAAGCCTGATAGAGTTTTCTTTCAGGATATGACCAGGCATATTGATGAGGGGAGTACAGTGGATGCGACCTACGTGGATTTTAGTAAGGCATTTGACAAAGTACCACACGGTAAGCTTATTCAGAAAGTCAGAAGGTATTCGATCCAGGGAAGTTTGGCGGGGTGGATTCAGAATTGGCTTGCCTGCAGAAGGCAAAGGGCCGTTGCAGGGAGTACATTCGGATTGGAGGGTTGTGACTTGTCCCACAAGGATCTGTTCTGGGACCTCTACCTTTCGTGATTTTTATTAACGACCTAGATGTAGGGGTAGAAGGGTGAGTTGGCAAATTTGCAGACGACACAAAAGTTGGTGGTGTTGGGAATAGTGTAGAGGATTGTCGAAGATTGCAGAGAGACATTGATAGGATGCAGAAGTGGGCTGAGAAGTGACAGATGGAGTTCAACCCGGAGAAGTGTGAGGTGGTACACTTTGGAAGGACAAACTCCAAGGCGGAGTACAAAGATGTCATGTCCACAGATCCCTGAAAGATGCCTCACAGATAGAGAGGGTAGTTAAGAAAGCTTATGGAGTGTTAGCTTTCATAAGTGGAGGGACAGAGTTTAAGAGTCGTGAGGTAATGATGCAGCCCGATAAAACTCTGGTTAGGCCACACTTGGAGTACTGTGTCCAGTTCAGGTCGCCTCACCATAGGAAGCATGTAGAAATATTGGAAAGGGTACAGAGGAGATTTTCTAGGATGCTGCCTGATTTAGAGAGTATGCATTATGATCAGAGATTAAGGGAGCTAGGGCTTTAGTCTCTAGAGAGAAGGAGGATGACAGTGGACATGATAGAGTTATACAAGTTATTAAGAGGAATAGATAGAGTGGACAGCTAGCGTCTCTTCCTCAGGCCACCACTGCTCATATAAGAGGACATGACTTTCAGGTAATGGGAGGAAAATTCAAGGGGGATATTAGAGGAAGGTTTTTCACTCAGAGTGGTTGGTGCGTGGAATGCACTGCCTGATTCAGTGGTGGAGGCAGAAACACTAGTGAAATTTACGGGTCGACTTGACAGGTATATGAAGGTATTTACGGTAAAGGGTTATATGGGAGGCAGGGCTTAAGGGTCGGCACAACATTGTGGGCCGAAAAGCCTGTACTGTGCTGTATTGTTCTATGTTCTATTACCGAACCTTTCCCACACAAATGAGAAAATTTAGCTCTCTTCTGGTCGGCTGGCACATCATCTGTAGCTGTGACCATTTTATATGTCTCTGCCAGCATTCACGCAGTTTCAATACTAGCGTCCCAAATGCTTCCAGGGAATATGTTGTCAGGCCCTGGAGATTTAACCATCTATACTCACTTCAAGAGAGCAAGCACATGAGGGCCTTGACGGGCAGGATTAAGGAAAGACCCAGGCATGTGAACGACAAGAGGATAACACTTGAGAGAATAGGATCAATCAAGTGTGACAGTGGAATTGCGTGTATGGAACCGGACGAGATAGCAGAGGTACTTAATGAATGCTTTTCTTCAGTATTCACCGCGTATAAGGATCTTGGCGATTGCAAGGGTGATCGCACTGGTCTGAAAAGCTTGAGAATGTAGATATTAAGAAAGGGGATGTGCTGGAGCTTTACAAAGTATCAAGATGGATAAGTCACCGGGACCGGACTGGATATATCCCAGGCTCCTGTGGGAAGCAGGGGAGGAGATTGCTGAGCCTCTGGCAATGATCCTTGCATCATCAATGAGGACGGGAGAGGTTCCGGAGGATTGTAGGATTGCAGATGTTGTTCCCTTTTCAGGGATAGCTCGGGAAATTATAGGCTAGTGAGTCTGACTTCAGTGGTTGGCATGTTGATGGAGAGGATCCTGAGAGGCAGTATTTATGAACATTTGGAGAGGTAAAGTATGATTAGGAATAGTCAGCATGGCTTTGTCAAAAGCAGGTTGTGCCTTTCGCGCCTGATTGAATTTTTTTGAGGATGTGACTAAACATATTGACTAAAATAGAGCCGCAGATGTAGTATGTATGGATTTTAGCAAAACATTTGATAAGGCAAAAATAAGGCATAAATACTGCCTCTCAGGATCCTCTCCATCAACATGCCAACCACTGAAGTCAGACTCACTAGCCTATAATTTCCCGAGCTATCCCTGAAAAGGGAACAACATCTGCAAGACGTAATAAGAAATTAAGATGGCATGGGATCCAAGGGGACATGGCTTTGTGGATCCAGAAGTGGCTTGCCCACAGGAGGCAAAGAGTGGTTGTAGACGGGTCATATTCTACATGGAGGCCGGTGACAGTGGTGTGCCTCAGGGATCTGTTCTGGGACACCTACTCTTTGTGATTTTTGTAAGTGACCTTGGTAAGGAATTATAGGGATAGATTAGCAAATGTGCTGATGACTCAAAGGTTGGGTGTGTTATGGATAGTGTGGAGGGCTGTCAGAGGTTACAACGGGATTTGGATAGGATGCAAAACTGGACGGAGGTCTGGTAGATGGAGTTCAACCCAGATAAGTGCGAGGTGTTTCATTTTAGTAGGTCAAATATGATGGCAGAATTTAGCATTAATAGTAAGACTCTTGGCAGTGTGCCAGATCAGCGGGATCTTGGGATCCGAGGGCACTCAAAGCTGCTACGCAGGTTGACTTTGTGGTTCAGAAGGCCTGCAGTGTATTGGCCTTCATTAATCGTGGAATTGAATTTAGGAGCCGACAGCTAATGTTGCAGCTATGTAGGACCCTGGTCCGACCCACATGGAGCACTGTGCTCAGTTTTGATCGCGTCACTATGGGAAGTACGTGGAAACCACGGAAAGGGTGTAGAGGAGATTTGCAAGGATGATGCTTGGATTGGGGAGCGTGCCTTACGAGAATAGCTTGAGTGAACTCGCCCTTTTCTCCTTGGAGCGAAGGAGGACGAGAGGTGCCCTGATAGACGTGTACAAGATAAAGAGAGGCCTTGATCGTGTGAATAGTAAGAGGATTTTCCCCAGGGCTGAAACGGCTAGAACGAGAGAACATTGTTTTAAGGTGCTTGGAAGTGGGTATAGAAGAGATGTCAGGGGTAAGTTTTTGCACAGTGGTGAGCGCGTGGAATGAGCTGCCGGCAGCGGTGGTGGACGCGGAAACGATACGGTTATTTAAGAGACTCCTGCAGGGGGACATGGAGCTTAGGAAAATAGAGGACTTTTGCTGAATCCTAGGTCGTTCGAAGGTACATGTTGGGCACAGCTTCGTGGGCCGAAGGGCCGGTATTGTGCTGTAACTTTTCTATCTTTCTATGTTTCTATGTGTTGCCTCATCAGGACCATAAATTCTCAACAGCACATCCTTCCTTTTATATTACAATCCTCTTGAATTGGTTGCAAAGATCGCATTTGCCTTCTTCACCGCCGACTCGGCCTGTAAATTAACCTGCAGGAAAACTACACACGCACCCCCACGTATCTTTGCACCTATTTTTAAAAATTACTTTCGGCCCCTCTTGTCCATTACTATTTCAGAGAAATTGCAGGGCAGGTAGACATGTGGTACAGTAATATTGTGAGGTTAAAGTCCTCCTTATCTTGCTGGCCACCGTTCATTTTGCTTATAACAACAGAACGGAAACCGTCCTTAAGCCTGGTTGCAGTGTTTTCCATTTTTTTTAAACTTCTACCCAAGTGGGATGTCAGACTGTCCCGGGATGTGAGGTTATGCTGGGCCTGCTTTACCAATCACACAGGAATTGCAGGCACAGTCCATGGTGGGCAGATTGGTTTCTATGCTGTCCTCAGCTGTCCACAGCTCTCTGCAGTTCCTTGCACTTACGAGTAAAACAGGAGCCGTATGAACGCGTGAAGAATCCTGTTGGGATGCTCTCTATGGTAGGTTGATGAAATTTACTGAGGGGCAGAGGTCACAATTCAAAGTTCCCGTTGTTTCCTCTCTCTCTCTCTCGTTCCATTCGATTTTAATTTAGTATCTGTGCATTCCTGGAGGACCATCTTTGATTGTCATCGATGCTTTCTCCCACATGGTTCCATCAGCTCACTCCATGCCGATTTTGTTCAAAATCTGTCCAGATTGTATCTCTTCAAGTTAATGATACATATCAACTATCTTGCCCAACCTCTGTCCAATCTATTTCCCTCCACATCAATGAAATATATCAACTATCTTTTTCAAACGCTGTCCAGTCTGTATCCTACCACCTCAATATCAGCTATAGCTCTGTGCATTTTATTTGTCTCTGACAGTGTTCGAGCAGTTTCTGCACTGGCCTCCCACAAGGTCCAAAGGAACAACTTGTCAGGCCCCGGGGATTTGTCCATTCTAATTCAGCAAGCACCTGTTCTGTAATCCGCATACAATCTAGAACAAGACTAGCTTTTCCCGATTTCTATAATCTCTGTAACTGTCTCCCAGGTAAATACAGGCATTCAAAAATCATTGAAGATCTACCCCATCCCTTTCGGTTCCTTGACTAGATAGCGCAATGTTCTTTTTCGACAATTAATTGGGCACTACGAAACAGTACATGAGGCTCAATAAATTATTCCCCCGGCAAACTCTCTGTATCCGAGGGAATGTGCTCATTCCAGTTGTTGTTTACAAAGTTCACAAGAGTGATTCTAGATTGAAAAGGTTTTATGTATGAGGAGCATTTGGTGTTTCTGGGCCTGATCTCAATGGAGGGGTGATGACTCTGGGAACAGGAACCTCCATGAAATCCTGAGGTCCGGATGGAGCGGATAGGAACAAGATGTATTCAACAGAAGGGGAGTCTAGTAACTGAGGTTACAATCTCAATATATTCAGCTGTTTCTGCAGACCTTCCCTTCCGTCATTCTGTCCAGTAGCAGGATCTGAATTGAACATGAAACAATGCCTGGAGTTGATCATAGATATAAGCTATTGGTAGACACAAGAACATGATGGAATTTTAGCCACTTAATTGAACAAAGAAGTACACTTTATGGTTATCACCATGTTATATCTTTTGTAAATATCCGATAGTTGCCATTTGAAGCAGATAGGCCGCATCCAACAACGTGTTTTGATTTTGGAACAGCTTCTGCACTGCTGGAAGTTCTGTAGAGATGGAAATGCCAACAGATTTAATGGATACACCTCGCAGCAGGGTTAAAACAACCACTGGAATTTTAGCTTCCCCATTACAAAATGGCTGAGAGGCCAGTATTCATGTTTGTCATAATGAAACTCAGAGCATGTGAGGTCGAGTTCGTTATTTCCTATTTTCCCTTAGATCTGCTCAGCCACTTCCTCCATCACCAGAGTAACAGCCCACCACAGCTGCAAGGAGTATTGAACATTTTTATGGCTCTCTGGTCACTGCCCTTCAGCGGAGAGACAGTGACTTCAGGAGTCAGTGTGGATCTCCCCCAAAGTTTTTCGCTCCATGCGTACATAAGCACGCTGATCTTCAGAAGTTCGTTTGTCCAGTTATTGTGGCAGTAGGGAAACAGCAGGTTTTCTCAAATAAATATACTGCCACCAAATAGTTTGTTACTCGTGGAAATGTGCTCATTACAATAATTGTTTATAATAATGATTTCTGGATTGAAAAGCTTAATGTATTTGAAGCATTTGCTGTCCCTGGGCCTGTTCTCAAATGGATGATGGAGCACGCTAGCGGAGGGAAACTCATTGAAACGGAGCAAATACTGATGACTCCATAGAGTGGACGGATAAAGATATTTTCATCAGGAGAGGTGTCTTGAAACAGAGAAAAAAACCTCACAAACCACTGAGATGTATCTGCAAGCCTTCTCCTCCACCATTCTATCCAGTAGTTGGGTCAGAATGCTGCCTGTATTGTCAACTGTACTTTTACGTTATTCAAAGCTACAAAAATATGTCAGAATTTTTAATCGCTTAACTAAGCAAAGAAGGAAACTTCATGAATATCACCACAATGTGTTGTGTAATGTATTTTGTAAATAACAGATAACAGACGTTTGAAGCAGACTGGCCGTATTTAATGACCAGCCTCAACACTGCTGCAAGTGTTGTGGAGAAGGAGCTAACAGCAGATTTACTGGATACTGGCATTTTGATTTCAACATTACAACATTGCTGAGTGTTCAATATTCATTGTGGTCATAAGGAAACTCAAAAATGTGAGTCTCAGACTGTTACTTCCTTTTTCATTTACTTCTGGTGGGCCTTTTGCTCGGTTAGTAGGGTTCAAGGAGGGTTGAACATTTTATCGCACTGTAATCACTGTGCAGACACAGTAGCCTCAGAAACAGGTGTGGATTCCAGGATGCTTTGAGCACTTACTGTATGGAATATATGATGCCTGTGTTGGAATGAAGAGATGAGTAATGAATGTTGGGATTGCATTTGTGGAAATCATTTTAGGCTGTCACAAACATCTTGCAATCAGTCAATATTTATGCATCGATAGAAAAGGCAAATATGCTCCCTCCACTCAACAATAAAATAATCGACAAGTGTTTTCAGTTTACCTGCTGAAAGGTATCCGCGTCCGCGCTGTGACCCAAGGCCCGGAATTCAACCCCGATCCCCGTCCAGACAAAGCTTCCACCGGCTACTATTCCGTCATGGGTTGGTTCAGGAGTTTTAGTTTGTGAACTGGGCATAGCTGAGACACCGAATTACGTCAGCGGCAGCAAAGAGTCCTGGGCCAAGGTTATCATCCTGGGATGGGGACTCCAGGAATATAGTATTTGTAGTGTTTGGCGTTCGTCTGAGCTTATTGCTACTACAGATGGCACTGGGCGTTCCTCTTTCCCCAATAAAGCAAACGTTTCGGACAGATGGGCATGGGCTGCGGGGAATTTTACGTGAGACGTGCGACGATCTGCGAATCTCTTGGGTCCAGGTTTTGACCCATATAAAATGGACCTGTCGATCAAGCTGCCCGGGCGGATGAAGTGATCAGTTAGTATTAATGTTCTGTGCTCAGCTGTTTAGTTCTGGAGTTCCTTTGGAAGCAAAGAAGAGAACGAGTTACCTCTCCTTCCCTCGCAGTGAGACGCTGTGAGTTAATGGGCTGCTCCGTGTTTGCAGCAGTAAGCATGGACCGGGGTTTAGTGTTCAATCCGTGTTTGGAAAGTCCCTCTCACTGTCCCCCGTCTCTCAGCTAGTGGGAGTCAAACAGAAACTCCAGAAGGAGAAGCTAAAGGCAGAGGTATCAGTATTACAGAAGTACCAGCATTACAGTGGTGTACAGGGAATTACCGAGGCAGGAGAGGGGAATTGGCCAGAATTGATGGGAAACGGTCACTCGCAGGGATGGTAACAGAGCAGCAATTTGTGGGATGCTGGAGGATTGGCAATGTTGTTAAAACAAACAGAAAACAAAAGGCAACAATAAGTCATTAAGAAGGTAAAGGTGAACCACCAAAGAAAACGAACCTATAATAGTAAAGATGTTACTAAACGTTTCTTCAGATACATAAAGTGTAACAGAGAAGCACGGCTGGATATCAGAACGCTGGAAAACGGCACTGGAGAGGTAGTAAATGGGGACAGGAATGGCGGCCGAACTGAATAAGTATTTTTCACCAGCCTTCATGGAGGAAGACACCAGCAGTATGTTGGAAGCTCCAGGTGTCGGGGGCATTAAATGTGTGAAGTTAACATAACTAGGGAGAGGTTTCTTGGGAAACTCAAAGGTCTGAATTTAGATATGTCACCTGGACTAGGTGGCGTGTACACAAGAATTTTAAAAGTGGTGGCTGAAGAGATCGTGAGACATCAATAAAGTTCTTTCAAGAATCACTAGCTTCTGTAATGGTTCTGAGAGACTGGAAAATTGCAAATGTTACTTCACTCTTCAAGAAAGGAATGGGAACGAAGAGAACCCATCTGTCCGTTTGTCTGACCTCAGTGTTTAGGAAGGTATAGGAGCCGATGATTAAGGATGTCGTCTCAGGGTACTTGGAGACCCGTCATAAAATAGGCCGTAGAGGGCATGATTCCTCAAGGGAAAATCATGCCTGACAAATCTTTGAAGAAATAATAAGCCTGATAGACAAAGGTGAATCGGTTGATGCTGTGTATTTGGATTTTCAGAAAGTCTTTGTTACGCTGCCACACATAAGGTTGCTTAACAAGCTACGAGATCATAGTATTACAAGAACGATTCTGACGTGGATAAAGCAGTGGTTGGTTGGAAAGGGGCAAAGCCTGGGAATAAAATAATCATTTTCTGGATTGCTCCCAGTGACCAGTGATACTCCACAGTGTCTGTTTTGGGACCGATTCTTTTACGTCATATGTTAATGATTTGGACAATGGAATTGATGGCTTTGTTGCAATGTTTGCAGATAGCATGAAGATAGTTCGAGGTGCATGAGGTTTCGAGGAATTAGAAAGGCTACAGAAGGTCATTGACAGATTAGGAAAATGGGCAAAGGAATGGAATACAGTTTGGAGAAGTGTATAGTCGTGCAGTTCGGTAGACGAAATGAAAGTCTTAGTTATTTTCTAAATACAAAAGAAAACTGTGGTGCCAATGGACTTGGGGATCATTGTGCAGGATTCCCTGAAGGTGAATTTGCAGGTTGAGTCTGTGATGAGGAAGGCAAATGCGATGTTCGCATTCATCCCAAGAGGAATAGAATATAAAAGCAAGGATGTCATGTTGAAACTTTATGAAGCACTTGGAGTGTTCTGAGTAGGTTTAGGCCTCTTAACTTCAAAAGGAAAGTGCTGAATCTGTAGAGACTTTGCCGCAGATGTAGTATGTATTGATTTTAACAAAACATTTGATAAGGTACCCATGCAAGGCGTAATGAGAAAGTAAGATGGCATGGGATCCAAGGGGACATGGCTTTGTGGATCCAGAAGTGGCTTGCCCACAGGAGGCAAAGAGTGGTTGTAGACGGGTCATATTCTACATGGAGGCCGGTGACAGTGGTGTGCCTCAGGGATCTGTTCTGGGACACCTACTCTTTGTGATTTTTATAAATGACCTTGGTGAGGAATTAGAGGGATAGATTAGCAAATGTGCTGATGACACAAAGGTTGGGTGTGTTATGGATAGTGTGGAGTGCTGTCAGAGGTTACAACGGGATTTGGATAGGATGCAAAACTGGGCTGAGAAGTGGCAGATGGAGTTCAACCCAGAAAAGTGCGAGGTGTTTCATTTTAGTAGGTCAAATATGATGGCAGAATTTAGCATAAATAGTAAGACTCTTGGCAGTGTGATAGATCAGCGGGATCTTGGGATCCGAGTCAAAGGAATGACTGAGTTCCAAGGACACTCAAAGCTGCTACGCAGGTTGACTTTGTGGTTCAGATGGCCTGCAGTGTATTGGCCTTCATTAATCGTGGAATTGAATTTAGGAGCCGACAGCTAATGTTGCAGCTATATAGGACCCTGGTCCGCCCCACATGGAGCACTGTGCTCAGTTTTGATCGCGTCACTATGGGAAGTACGTGGAAACCACAGAAAGGGTGTAGAGGAGATTTGCAAGGATGATGCTTGGATTGGGGAGCGTGCCTTATGAGAATAGCTTAAGTGAACTCGCCCTTTTCTCCTCGGAGCGAAGGAGGACGAGAGGTGCCCTGATAGACGTGTACAAGATAAAGAGAGGCCTTGATCGTGTGAATAGTAAGAGGCTTTTCCCCGGGACTGAAACGGCTAGAACGAGAGAACATAGTTTTAAGGTGCTTGGAAGTGGGTACAGAAGAGATGTCAGGGGTAAGTTTTTGCACAGTGGTGAGTGCGTGGAATGGGCTGCCCGCAGCGGTGGTGGACGCGGAAACGATACGGTTATTTAAGAGACTCCTGCAGGGGGACATGGAGCTTAGGAAAATAGAGGACTTTTGCTGAATCCTAGGTCGTTCGAACGTACATGTTGGGCACAGCTTCGTGGGCCGAAGGGCCTGTATTGTGCAGTAACTTTTCTATCTTTCTATGTTTCTATGTGTTGCCTCATCAGGACTTCATAAATTCTCAACAGCACATCCTTCCTTTTATATTACAATCCTCTTGAATTGGTTGCAAAGATCGCATTTGCCTTCTTCACCGCCGACTCGGCCTGTAAATTAACCTGCAGGAAAACTACACACGCACTCCCACGTCTCTTTGCACCTATTTTTAAAAATTACTTTCGGCCCTTCTTGTCCATTACTATGTCAGAGAAATTGCAGGGCAGGTAGACATGTGGTACAAGTTATATTGTGAGGTTAAAGTCCTCCTTATCTTGCTGGCCACCGTTCATTTTGCTTATAACAACAGAACGGAAACCGTCCTTAAGCCTGGTTGCAGTGTTTTCCATTTTTTTAAACTTCTACCCAACTGGGATGTCAGACTGTCCCGGGATGTGAGGTTATGCTGGGCCTGCTTTACCAATCACACAGGAATTGTAGGCAGAGTCCATGGTGGGCAGATTGGTTTCTATGATGTCCTCAGCTGTCCACAGCTCTCTGCAGTTCCTTGCACTTACGAGTAAAACAGGAGCCGTATGAACGCGTGAAGAATCCTGTTGGGATGCTCTCTATGGTAGGTTGATGAAATTTACTGAGGGATAGAGGTCACAATTCAAAGTTCCCGTTGTTTCTTCTATCTCTATCGTTCCATTCGATTTTAATTTAGTATCTGTGCATTCCTGGAGGACCATCTGTGATTGTCATTGATCCTTACTCCCACATGGTTCCATCAGCTTACCCCAAGCCGATTTTGTTCAAAATCTGTCCAGCTTATCTCTTCAAGTTAATGATACATATCAACCATCTTGTCCAACCTCTGTCCAATCTATTTCCCTCCTCATCAATGAAATATGTCAACCATCTTTTTCAATCTCTGTCCAGTCTGTATCCCACCACCTCAATATCAACAATAACTCTATGCATTTTATTTGTCTCTGACAGTGTTCGAGCAGTTTCTGCACTGTCCTCCCACAAGGTCCAAGGGAACAACTTGTCAGGCCCGGGGGATTTGTCCATTCTAATTCAGCAAGCACCTGTTCTGTAATCCGCATACAATCTAGAACAAGACTAGAACTTTTCCCGATTTCTATAGTCTCTGTATCTGTCCCCCAGGTAAATATAGGCATTCAAAAATCATTGAAGATCTACCCCATCCCTTTCGGTTCCTTGACCAGATAGCACAATGTTCTTTTTCGACAATTAATTGGGCACTACGAAACAGTACATGAGGCTCAATAAATTATTCCCCCGGCAAACTGTCTGTATCCGAGGGAATGTGCTCATTAGTTGTTGTTTACAAAGTTCACAAGAGTGATTCTAGATTGAAAAGGTTTTATGTATGAGGAGCATCTGGTGTTTCTGGGCCTGATCTCAATGGAGGGGTGATGACTCTGGGAACAGGAACCTCGATGAAATCCTGAGGTCCGGATGGAGCGGATAGGAACATGATGTATTCAACAGTAGGGGAGTCTAGTAACTGAGGTTACAATCTCAATATATTCAGCTGTTTCTGCAGACCTTCCCTTCCATCATTCTGTCCAGTAGCAGGATCTGAATTGAACATGAATCAATGCCTGGAGTTGATCATAGATATAAGCTATTGGCAGTCACATGATGGAATTTTAGCCACTTAATTGAACAAAGAAGTACACTTTATGGTTTTCACCTTGTGATATTTTTTGTGAATATCCCATAGTTGCCAATTGAAGCAGATAGGCCGCATCCAACAACGTGTTTTTATTTTGGAACAGCTTCTGCACTGCTGGAAGTTCTGCAGAGATGGAAATACCAACAGATTTAATGGATACACCTCGCAGCAGGGTTAAAACAACCACTGGAATTTTAGCTTCCCCATTACAATATGACTAAGAGGCCAGTATTTATCTTTGTCATAATGAAACTCAGAGCATGTGAGGTCGAGTTCCTTATTTCCTATTTTCCTTTGGTTCTGCTCAGCCGCTTCCTCCGTCTCCAGAGTAACAGCCCACCACAGCTGCAAGGAGTATTGAACATTTTTATGGCTCTCTGGTCACTGCCCTTCAGCAGAGAGACAGTGACTTCAGGGGGCAGTGTGGATGCGAGGATGCCTTCAGCATTCACTGTATGGAAAATATGATGTTTATATTGGAATAAAGAGATAACGAATGAATGTTGGGATTGCATTGATGCAAATCTTTTCAGGACGCCACAAACATCTTGCAGTCAGCCAGTATGTGTGCTGACATATTGCACATATTGCTGACATAAAGGCAAAATCCTGCACTGAGTTTCCAGTGATTTATTTTCAATTTTATATTAAAAGCATTTTCTTACTGTTTCACTACGGGATATCTTACTATCTTTCCTTTCAGTTAGTCCTGACGAAGTGTCTCGGCCCGAAACGTCGACAGCTCTGCTCCCTATAGATGCTGCCCGGCCTGCTGTGTTCCACCAGCATTTTGTGTGTGTTGTTTGAATTTCCAGCATCTGCAGATTTCCTTGTGTTTGCATTTTAATTCTGAATCCCATTCAGATATCTCGATCAATGGCATCCTCTTGTGCCAAGATGAGACCGTCCTCAGGGTGGAGGAGCAACACCTTATATTCCATCTGGGTACCCTCCAACCTGATTGTATGAATATTGAATTCTCCTTCCACTAAACAAATCCCCCCCACACCAAAAACCTTCTCTATTCCCTACTCTGAACTTTCATTTCTGCTCACCAGCTTGTTATTGCTCCCAGGTCCCCTCCATCCCTTTCTCCTATTGACAACTCTCCGATTCTTTCATCTTCAGCCCTTAACCACCTATCACCTTCTAGCTCGCCTCTTACGCCTCACTTACCTATTCATTCAGATATCTTCCCCCTCCCGCATCAGTAATGAAGAAGGCTCTTTGCCCAAAATGACGAACGGTCTACTCTTTTCCTTAGATACAGCCTGTTGTGCTGAATTCCTTCAGCATTTTGCGTGTATTGCTTTGAATTTCCAGTGTCTGCAAGCTTTCTTGTGTTTAAGTGTAGTAATTACCGTAACAATTATTTGGGTTTTGTTGAGATTGTACCTGGAATATGGTGTAAAATCCCGCTCTCCATACTAACACGGGTTATCCAGACCAGAACAAACTGCCGGAGGAACCATGGACGTCCAGTGTAGTTTCTCCTTTGGCTCCTCCCACTTCCGCCAAACCAACGGTGTCGCCATGGGCACCCGCATGGGTTCCAGTTATGCCTGCCTTTTTGTTGGCTTTGTGGAACAGTCCATGTTCCAAGTCTATACGTGTGTCCATCCCCCTCTTTTCCTTTGCTACATCGACGACTGCATTGGGTCTGCCTCCTGCACGCACGCTGAGCTCGTTGAATTCATTAACTTTGCCTCCAACTTTCACCCTGCCCTCAAATTTACCTGATTCATTTCCGACACCTCCGTCCCCTTTCTTGATCTGCTGATATCTACTATAGGCCTACAGACTGTCAAGGCTACATGGACTATTCCTCTTCCCACCCTGTCTCTTGCAAAAATACTATCTCCTTCTCACAATCCTTCCGTCTCCGCCGCATCTGCTCTCAGGATGAGGCTTTTCATTCCAGGATGAAGGAGAGGTCTTCCTTTTTTACACAAAGGGGCTTCCCTTCTTCCACCATCAACTCTGCTCTCAAACGCATCTCTCCCATTTCCCGCACATCAGCTCTCACCCCATCCACCCGCCACCCCACTCGGGATAGGGCTCTCCTCGTCCTCACCTACCACGCCACCAGCCTCCAGGTCCAACGTATAATTCTTCGTAACTTCTGCCACCTCCAACGGGATCCCAGTACCAAACACATCTTTCCTTCCCCCCCCCCCCACTTTCTACTTTTTGCAGGGATTGCTCCCTACGCGACTCCCTTGTCCATTCGTACCCTCATCCCTTCCCGCCGATCTCCCTCCTGGCATTTATCCTTATAAACGGAACAAGTGCTACACCTGCCCTTACACTTCCTCCCTCACCAACATTCAGGGCCCCAGATAGTCCTTCCAGGTGAGGCGACACTTCACCTGTGAGTCGGCTGGTGTGGTATACTGCGTCCGGTGCTCCCGGTGTGGCCTTTTATATATTGGCGAGACCCGACGCAGACTGGGAGACCGTTTCGCAGAACACTTGCGCTCGGTCTGCCAGTGAAAGCAGGATCTCCCAGTGGCCACACATTTTAATTCCACGTCCTATTCCCATTCTGATATGTCTATCCATGGCCTCCTCTACTGTCAAAATGAATCTAAACTCAGGTTGGAAGAACAACACCTTATATACCGGCTGGGTAGCCTCCAATCTGATGGCATGAGCATTGACTTCTCTAACTTCCGGTAATGCCCCTCCTCCCCTTCTTACCCCATCCCTGACATATTTAGATGTTTGCCTGTTCTCCATCTCCCTCTGGTGTTCCCCCCACTCCTTTCTTTCTCACTAGGCCTCCCGAAAACATGATCCTTTCAGCTCGGTATCACTTTCACCAATCACCTTTCCAGCTCTTAGCTTCATCCCACCCCCTCCGGTCTTCTCCTATCATTTCGTAGTTCCCCATCCTCTCCTTTTAAATCTCTTACTATCTTTCATTTCAGTTAGTCCTGACAAAGGGTCTCCGCCCGAAACTTCGACAGTGCTTCTCCTTATAGATGCTGTCTGGCCTGCTGTGTTCCACCAGCATTTTGTGTGTGCTGTTTGAATTTCCAGCATTTGCAGATTTCCTCGTGTTTCCGCAACATGAAAGCCAGGACATCAACAGGATCCGGGACAGCTTCTTCCACCAGGCTATGAGAATGATTAATTCATGCTGACAAGATCGTATTTTAAGTTCTATTGTTGAACATACTATTTATTATAAAGTACTATAAATTGCACATTGCATATTTAGACGGAAACGTAAAGATTTTTACTCATGTATATGAAGGATGTAAGTGTAACTATCTTGGTCAACCATTGTCCAGCCTGTATCCCACCACCTCAAAGATATATATATACACACCATCTTGGTCAACATCTGTCCAGCCTGTATCCCATCAACAATCTCTCTTCTGACGTTGTCTTCATTATGACGTATTTTTGACTCACTGAGTTGATACTGAAATCGGTGTTTGTACCTGGAACTACTGGAGGGTTTATTGAATACAGCACGTAGTAAGTTAAAGACAGCCATTGCGATTTTCGCTTGAAAGTTAAAATGTCTGCTGAATTAATCGTTGTCGGAAGAAGGGTTGGAAGCAGAGAATACAGATTGATAGTGGGGTGGGATGGATGTTGTGAGCATTGACTGCATTATCCCTGTATTGGATTGAAGAGAAAACTAATGAATATTGGTATTACATTTGTGCTAATTTGTTCTGACCGTCACAAATATCGTGTAATCAGTTAATAGTTGTGCATCATTTAAAGTAAAAAGAGAAAATGGTGGAAATCTTCAGCAGATCGGGCAGCGGCTTGGACAGTCCCGGTTCAGATACTGGGTCTTCCACAGTTTCTCTTTCCACACATCCAATCTGATGTATCGAGTTTCCAACACATGACTTTCAATTTTACATTTAACATGTTTTATTCCTATTAGCCTGCAGGAAGTGTGACGGGCAATTGTTCTGGGAAAGATCTCATTTAACAATAGCATAATGATAAAATGTGCTCAGTTTATCTGGAGGAGACAATGTGTAACATTATACCTGCCTGCTGTTGCCCCGCGCCCAGGTTTTCCAGCCCGATCTCTGGCCCGGTCAGAGGTTCATCAGGTCCCCGTTCTGACACAGGCTGATGTCGGAGTGTTGGTGTTTGAAGTCTGAATGGCCGAGACACTGCAGCATATTACTGGCAACAAGGAGTCCTGGGCGAGTTGCTGCTTGAGCTGTAACCCTGGGAGACATTGGGCCCATGTAGCTGTCAGTATCGGGGATTTGACCCAGGTCAATACTTCCACAGATGGGGGCTGGATGTTCCTCCTTTCACAATGAATCAAAAGCCTCGGGGTGCTGGGCATTGGCTATGGGGAAATTTCTGATTACACCACGCAGTGTGAGATGCGGGGACGATGTGTGAGGATTCGGGGGTCGGTGAGTGGCAGATTCAGCTGTGTGACCCTGTGAGGTTAGGTCCTGGGATATCACCGTTTTAGATCCAAGTACAATGGCCCCGGGGTTCAAGCTGCCCGGGTTTATGAGGTGTTGAGCCAGTATTTCTGTTCTGGGCTCAGATGTTTGTTTCGGGAGTTTCTTTGGAAGAAATGACTGCCATACCGAGGAGATGATGAGTTAGCACCCCGTCCCTCACAGTGAGAGGCTGTGAGTAAACGGGCTGTACCGTGTTTACAACAGTAGAAATAGACCCGTGAGTTTGGTGTTCAAACTGTGTTTGGAAATCGCCCCTCATTGTCTCCTGTCTGCCAATCGTTGGAAATGAAGCAGATGTGTTCAGTACAACTGTGGCTCACGTGGTTCACAGGAGTAATCTCAGGAACGAGAGGGTTCCTGTACGAGGGGTGATTGATAAGTCTGTGGCCTGAGGTGGAAGGAGGAGTTATTAACTTCAAACTTTATGTATGATCACTCAAAGATCTGAATCTGATCTGAATGTGCATGTAACGAGAGCTGTATAACTCGTCTCCTTCTACCTTAGGCCATGAACATATCAATCACTCTTACTGTCGACCAACTCTGGAGGTCCAAGTTGTCGACTTCTGCAAAGAAGGGATCCGTTTGCTCCACGACCGCTGGACTGAGCGTGTAAATGTAGGCGGGGACTATGTCGAAAAATGAACGTGCTGGGTTTTCTAAAATGGACTCCTTCTACCTTGGGCCACGAACGTATCAACCACCGCTCGTATGAAAGACATTTGATGACTCTGAGCCTGTACTCTATTGAGTTCAGAAGTACAGAGGTGGACGGGATCTTATTTAAACCCACAGAATACTGAACAGCCTGGAGACAGTGGACACGTGGAGGATGTTTCCATCAGTCAGGGGTCTGAGAGAACAGCCTCGGAATAATCAAGCTTCCCTTTAAAACTGAGAGAAACTTCTCCAGCCAAAGAGTGCTCGATCTGTGGAGTTTGTTGCAACAGATGGTGATTGGGGCTGTCACTGGATATATTTCCGGCAGAGGTTAATATATTATTGATCGCTAACTATTGTCATTTTTTGTTAGGCAGAACTATCAGAGGATTATTGAATACAGCATGTTAAAAGCAGACTTTACAATTTTACATTCTTCATTTCAAAATGGCTGCAGTGTTAACCTTTTTCAAAATTATACTCGCAGCATACGATGTTGAGTTTGTTATTTCCCTTTTCGGTTATTTTCGGTGAGCCACTTCCTCCGTTTCCAGGGTAACGGCCCACCAGAGCTGCAAGAAGAGTTGCACAATGTTTTTATCGCTCTGTGGTCACCGCCTCTCAGCTTAGAGACAGTGGCCTCGGGAGCAAATGTAACAGAGTGATAGTGGGAGGAAAGGATGCTGTGAGCATTGGCTGTTTGGAATGAACTGAGAACATAGAATCAGAGAAACATAGAGAACCCATAGCATAATACACAGGCCCTTCGTCCAACAGTGCTCTCCCAAACATGAACATACGTTAGAGATCTCCTAGGGTTAACCACCAGCCTCTTCTTTTTATCTCCATGTACCTATCCAAAAGTCTCTTTAAAGGCCCTGATGTATCCGCCTCCACCACCGTCGCCGGCAGCCCATTCCACGCACTCACCACTCTCTGCCTAAAGAACTTACCCCTGACATTGCCTCTGTAACTTCTCCCAAGCATCTTAAAACTGTGCCCTCTCGTGTTAGCCATTTCAGCCCTGAGAAAAAGCCTCTGCCTATCCACACGATCTATGCCTCTCATCATCTTATACACCTCTATTAGGTCACCTCTCATCCTCCATCTGTCCAAGAAGAAAAGGCCAAGTTCACGCATCCTGTTCTCATAAGGCATGCTCCGCAATCCAGAGAAATCCTTGTAAATCTCCTCTGCACCTTTTCTATAGCTTCCACAGCCTTCCTGTAGTGAGGCGAACAGAACTGCACTCCAAGCACAGTACTCCAAGTGGGGTCTAACCAGGGTCTTATATAGCAGTAACATTACCTCTTGGCACTTGAACTGAATCACAAGGTTAATGAAGGCCAATACACCGTATGCCTTCTGAACCACACAGTCAGTCTGCGCAAATGAAATCAGACCCCAAGATTCCTCTGATCCTCCACACTGCCAAGAGTTTTACAATTCATACTATATTCTGCCATCGTATTTACCTTCTAAAGTGAACCACCTCACACTTGTCTGGGTCAGACTCCATCTTCCACTTGTCAGCCCAGTTTCGCTTCCAATCGGGGTCCTGCTATAACCTCGACAGCCCTCCACACTATCCACAATACCTCTGACCTTTGTGTCATCAGTAAATGTACTGACCTATCCCTCCACTTCCTTATCCAGGTCCTTTAAAAACTGACGAAGAAAAGTGGTGCCAGAACATATCCCTGAGGAACAGCACTAGTCAGCGACGTCCAGGCAGAATATGACCCATCTACAAACAATTTTGCGTTCTGTGGGCAAAGCCGTTTCTGAATCCACAAAGCAAAGTCCGCTTGGATCCCATGCCTCCTTACTTTCTTAATAAGCCTTGCATGGGGTACCTTATCAAGTGCCTTGCTGAAATCCATATTCACGACATCAACTGCTCTACCTCCATATATGTGTTTAGTCACATCCTCAGAAAATTCAATCAGGCCGGTAAGGCACGAGCTGCCCTTGACAAAGCCAAGCTGACTATTCCTGATCATGTTATGCCTCTCCAAATGTTCATAAATTCATGAAACAGGGCATGTGAAGTTGAATTCCTTACTTCCTATTTTCAGTTAGCTCTGCTGAGCCCGTTCCTCCATCACCTCCAAAAGCCCAGCAGAGCTCCAGAGTGTTGAACATATTTATCGCTCTCTGGTCACCGCCCCTCAGTGACCTCAGGAGCCGGTGTGGGTGCCCGGATGCCTTGAGCATTCACTGTATGGAATATATAACGTTTCTATCGCAGTAAAGAGATAACTAATGAATGTAGGGATTGCATCCATGCAAATCAGTTTAGGAAGTCACAAAACAGGGTTCAACAGGGATCACTCTCTCCACAATTCCCTTGTTCATTCATCCCTCCTCACTAATCTTCTTCCAGATACTTATCCCTGCATAAGCCTTAAGTGCTACACCTGCCGTACCCCTCCTCCCTCACCTCCATTCAGAGACACAAAGCAGTCCTTCCGGATGAGGCAACGCTTCATCTGCGAATCTATTGCTGGGGTCATCTATTGTGTCCCGTGCTCTCGATGCGGCCTCCTTCACACTGGTGAGACCCGCCATAAACTGGGAGACCGTTATTTTTTTACAATCTCTGTATCATCTGCCACAAGGGGGACTTTGCAGTGGCCAAACGTTTTAATTCTGATTCCCAATCCGACGTTTCGATCAGACCGCCCTCAGGGTGGAGGAGCAACACCTTAGTGATCGTTTTCACAAAAAAAAAGGCCGGCAGATGTGTGGAGACGGAAGGGATGGAGGAAATATGGATCGGACAGCAACATGTGGCTGAGATGGGAGAGCAGCCGCCATCTTGTTGATGGTTAGAGGGGCTGAATGGCCTCCTCCTGCTGTTTTTCACTTGATGTTTCAGTGTTCCTGTCCAGTGAGGCTCCGGAGGAATGTGAATAGAAAAAAAAACTGTTTATAAACATAGAAGTGATTTCAATGAAACCTGCACAATTCCTTTCCGGGTGGGAATTGTATGTCGTACCGGGATGGGAATCGAACCCTTAACTCTGAGAACCGGAAGATGGTGCCATGGGGACGGGAAAGATCCAGAGGAAAACACTAAAAATGTAGCTGGTGTAAATATGGAATAATGTGGGGAATGCGGCAGGTAGGTCGGACAGTGTGTGAGGGGCGAGGAGCAGAGTCACCAGTTTCTCGCTCCCATTTCAAACGCAGATCTGCAGCATCTCAGGTTTTCGCTTCCGAGGCCCCGCCCCCGCTCTCACAGTCTCCGGATGGGCGGGGGTTTTCTTTCCGTTCTCTGTTGAAGCTGATCGTCTGTGGGGAGCCGGTGGACGGATCTCGCTGCTCTCCGGACAAATTGATGAAGTTCTCATCGGTCAGTTTTGAGGCCGGTCACTGGGGTTGAACGCAACCGACAATTTCCCATCGGTGAGTACTGAAGTCGATCCCGGGGGCGGGGAACCTCATGTTGGGCAGAGAGTCCCGTTCACTTCCTCGAACTGGCGGCCTCGTCCCGCTTCCTGGATACAACCTGTCGTGGTCGGTCCGGGTTATGGGACCTTCACACCGAACCGCCTGAGATGAGCCGCCGCTCAGCCCCTGGTGTTCTGGTCCCAGGTCCGGGATGAGGTGGTGATGCCGAGACTGAACCCATCCATTAAGATGTACCTGGTGAACTTTACCTCCATCACCCGGCCCGCTATCGGATCCAAACTTCAACTGGATCGACGCTTGGAGACGATAATTGTTTTACATATTTCCAGCACACTGGAAGCGGCCGTTCGACCCGGTGTGTTCTTGCAGACAGAGGGTTAAATTAAGCCATCGCACCCTCGGGACACTGCTCCACGTGTATGAGAAGTTTCATCTTTCCCCGTTCAGACAGGACAGTAAGATCCAGATATATATCAACCTTCTTGTTCAACCTATGTCCAGCCTGTATCCCACTACCTCAATGATATATATCAACCGTCTTGTTCAACCTCTGTCCAGCCTGTATCCCACGACCTCAATGATATATATCAACCATCTTATTCAACCTCTGTCCAGCCTGTATCCCACGACCTCAATGATATATATCAACCATCTTATTCAACCTCTGTCCAGTCTGTATGCCACCAGCACAATGATATATATCAACCTACTTGTTCAACCTCTATCTAGCATGTATCCCTCCACCTCAATAATATATATCAACCATCTTGTTCAACCTCTGTCCAGTCTGTATCCCACTACCTCAATGATATATATCAACCATCTTGTTCAAAATCTGTCCAGCCTGTATCACACCACCACAATGATATATATCAAGCATCTTGTTCAACCTCTGTCCAGTCTGTATCCCACCACCTCAATGATATATATCAACATCTTGTTCAATCTCTGTCCAGCCTGTATCCCACCACCTCAATAATATATATCAACCATCTTGTTCAACGTCTGTCCAGCCTGTATCCCACTACCTCAATATGTATCAACCATCTTGTTCAACCTCTGTCCAGCCTGTATCCCACTACCTCAATGATATATATCAACCATTTTGTTCAACCTCTGTCCAGTCTGTATCCCACTACCTCAATGATATATATCAACCGCCTTCCTCAATGTTTGTCCAGCCTGTATGCCACCAGCACAATGATATATATCAACCTACTTGTTCAACCTCTGTCTAGCATGTATCCCACCACCTCAATAATATATATCAACCTTCTAGTTCAATCTCTGTCCTGCCTGTATGCCACCAGCTCAATGATATATATCAACCTACTTGTTCAACCTCTGTCTAGCATGTATCCCACCACCTCAATAATATATATCAACCTTCTAGTTCAATCTGTCCTGCCTGTATGCCACCAGCTCAATGATATATATATCAACCTGCTTGCTCAATGTTTGTCCAGCCTGTATCCCAATGCTGCAATGTTATATTTCAGCAATCTCTCTTCTAATCTTTGTCTTCATTGTGAAGTTTAGTATTGCCCCTTTCTAATTATTTAGTTATTTATTTGTGTGCCTGTCTGTTTGTTTATTTATTTATTTATTTAGTTAGTTAGTTATTGTTCGCTCGGAATACCAGAGGTTTAGTTGGACACAACACGTGGCAGGGTAAAAGCAACCATTTCAATTTTAGATTCACCTTTACAAAATGGCTGCAGTGTTAATCTTTGTCATAATGGAACTCATAGCATCTGATGTTGAGTTTGTTATTTCCTTTTTCGGTTATTTTAGTTGAGCCACTTCCTCTGTTTCCATGGTAACAGCCCGTCAGAGCTGCAGCAAGTGTTGCACTTTTTATCGCTCTGTGGTCACCGCCTCTCAGCGTAGAGACAGTGGCCTCGGGAGCAAATGTAACAGAGTGATAGTGGGAGGAAAGGATGCTGTGAGCATTGACTGTGTGGGATGTGTTACACCAGCGTCAGAATGAACTCAGAACTAACAAATTGTTTGGGGTGGGGTGGCATTTACAGTTCAGGGTGGCAATCAGTTACTATCTGTGCATTAAAATGAAGAGGGAGAAAATACTACAGTTGCAGGAAATTTAAAGTAAGGAAGGGAAAATACTGGAGACGCTCAGCAGATCGGCAGCATCTTGGACAGTCTCAGTTCTGGAACTGGGTCTTCCACCATTTGTCCTTTCAGAGACGTAGTCTGATGTACTGAGCTCCCAGCATTTTCTACTTAATAATTTTACATTTTTTTCCTGCTACACTGCAGGAAACATGGCAGCCCGCTCTGCTGGGCAAGATCCCACGCAGCGATGACATAGAGATCAAATGTGCTCTGTTTAGCTGCTGGGGTCAGGCTGAAGTGTATCCGCGTCCTCTATACAGACCGGGGAACCAGCCTGAGCACCGGCCCCGGCAGAGGGTCATTAGGTTCCAATTCCACCTTAGTTTGTGAATCGGAAATGGCAGGAACTCCACGGCAAATTGCCGGCACCAAGGCGTCTTTGTATGGGTGATAATATTGGGCTGATGAATCTGATGATATGAAATTGCCAGAAAACGGGCTACAGTCCAGGCTGGTAATTCTGCAGCTGGGATCGGAATTTTCTCAGTCTGCAGTGAAGCTGAAATCCCGGGCGGTTGGGCATTGGTTATGGGGAAATCACCGTCAACACTGTCCAATAGGATATCATATCTGTCAAGTATTTTGGAGATTATTTAAGAATGAACTAGGGCGTTAGGTGAAGTTGGGCAGTGATGTTGTTCATCTGAACTTTGGTAAAGTCTGTAACAAGATCCTGCATGGCAGCTGATCGGGGAGGTTCGGTCACGTGGGATTCACAGGGGGCTGGCGAGGAGGATTCACACCGGGCAAGAGAACAAGAAGGAGAGGGGGATGAATGTAGATGGTTCTAACGAATGGAGGTCTGTGACGAGTGGGATGGAAGTGTCAGTGCTGAGATCTCCGTAATTTACTATTCATGCCATTGATTTGTATATGAATGTACATGGCCACACAGAGTATTATGTACCGTTGTGTTCACCCTACTGTAGTAAATATATTATCAAGCTGGAGAGGGTGCAGAAGAGATTGCTGAAGATGTTGCCTGGACTACAGGGCCGAGTCATAGGAAGCATTTGGCTGAGCTGGATCTTTAGTTCAGATGAGAATGAGGGTGACATTGTAGGAGTTCATGAAATCAAGATGGAATATAAATAATGAGGTTGGTCGTAGCATTTTCCCCAGGATTCAAGATTCAAAAATGATTGATGTCATTCTAGTAATGAAGGGTAAAAGAGAACAAAATAATTCATACACTGGATCCAAAGCAAGACAGAAAATAAATAATTATAGAGACCACAATAATAAACTAAACACAATACATAAAGTATGATAGTTTAAAACGATTGATTGTCTGTCCATAAAGTGACGTTAATCACAGGAGTGTCTGGACATATGAGGCTGACATTGATACTTCTTCTGCATGTGCCTTACGCGTTACACGCTTGGGCGATCATGGGTCTCCACATCTAATGACTCCTCACAGCGTCAATGATATCTCGCACACTTAGATCTGTTAGTTCTTTCACAGTGTCCATATATTTTCTTCTTTGTCTTCCTCTTCCGCGATTCCCAGGCATAGGGCCTTGCAATGTAAAGCATTCTATTTCGCCCTTTCTGATGACATGGTCCAGGAATGTTCTCATTAAAGATCTTTTTGCATGTGCACGTTGGAGTACCGCCTCATTAGTTACCCTATCTCTGTATGATATTTTCAGCATTCTTCTAAATAAAAACACATTTCTGTTGCTTCTAAGTTTTTTTGGAGTTCAGGTGTTACAGTCCATGTTTCGGAAACATACAGAAAGATTGACCAGATGTAACACTTTAGTAGCCTAAGCCTTGTTTTCATAGAAATGTGTCTGTTGGTAAAAATGGGTTTCATTTTTTTGGAAACACGAGTGAATCTGCAGATGCTGGAAGTAAATAAAAACACAAAATGCTTGCAGAACTCAGCAGACCAGACAGCATCTATGGGAGGAGGTAGAAGGATGAAGGGTTTCGGCCCGAAACGTCATCACTACCTCCACCCATAGATGCTGTCTGGCCTGCTGAGTTCTGCCAGCATTTTGTGTTTTTATTCATTTTTGGACGTTGGTTTTGGCAATGGCAATTCTTCTTTTTATTTCTACTTTACTTCTCGCATCTTGTGATATAAAGCTACCAAGGTAATTAAAGCCGATCTTTTGTTCAATCGCTTGGTTACCGATGGACAATTGGCAGTTGGGAGTATCCTGCCCTTTTTATATTTCCATATATGTGTTTTATTATACCGTTGATGGTTAGACCAAAATCTGCACTTGTTTGTACTAATTTGTCTGGGAGGATTTGTAAGTCTTCTGCTGCACTTGCTATTAGGGGGATATCGTCTGCATATCTTATATTGTTGATGCAAACACCTCCAATTTTTATCCCATCTAGGTCTTCTATTTCTCTGAGAATCTTTTCAGTATAAATATTAAGTAATTCCGGTGGGGCAACGCATCTCTAACTCCCCTTTGAATTTTAGTCTAACTGCTTATATTATCATCAATTTTTACAGCCACTGTTTGATTCCAGTATAAATTTTGAATAAGTTACTGGTCCCTTCCGTCAATGTTTAGTTAAATGAGAATTTGAAAAAGTTTTTCATGTTACACTTTGTCGAATCCTTTAGTGAAATCAATAAAAAATGAAAAGACATCAATTTGACACTCAATTGCCCTTTCTGAAAGCATTCGTAGTATGAAAATTGCGTTCCTTGTTCCTCTATCCTCCATCAGCCCATATTGCAGTTCAGTAGTTTCTGGCCTTAACTTGTTTTTAATTCGACTCAGAACAATTATCAACAAAATCTTTATTATGTGACTCATCAGACTGATTGTTCTATAATTTTCGCAGTCAATAGTTCCAGGAATTTTAGGCAGAGTTATAAATACTGATTTCAAGAGATCGTCGGGCAATACACCAGACTCATATATGCCATTAAACTCTTCAAAATGAATATCCATGCCCAGATCTTCCGGGGCTTGTATCATTTCCACTGAAATTTCATCAGGTCCAGAGACATGGTCAACCATTGCCCCTTTTCCACTGAACTCTCACGTGGTTAGCTTGCTCACCAGTGTGGAATAGGCCTTCACATACTCCTTTCATAGGATTTATCTTATCACCAATGTTTTCCAAACTTAGCCCATTCTCTGAACTTCCACACACTTATTTATTTCTGAGCAAGTCATTAATTCTATCTTCAGGACCTTCATTCTATTAGTTTTCATTTTAACATCTGCAAGTGATCCCCCTTTGTCCAACCAACACTTTTGGTTCAGTCTCTCCAAATCACCTCCTTGAATAACATCAGGCAGTTGTTCACCTTCAAATTCCAAAACAAACTGTAATAGATTCACAGGCACCTTGTTAACAAGCGATTTTTCCTTCAGCCTGGTTACTGCTTCTCAAACCAATCCAGACATTAAATTTTCTTTATTCAATTTAGGAACAACACCTTTCCCTTCTCCTTCAATAATATTCACATCACCAGCTTTCATCTCCTCACTAACTTTTAACACATCTTCTAATACAAACAACAGGGAATTCTCACTTTCCACTGGTACCAAGGTTAACCCTTTCTTCACTAAACCTAGTCCATCTGACCCAAAAGGACTGCATTCCTTTTCAACTGAATCAGATACCTCAGACTTTTTCTGAGCTTCAACACTCGGTTCAGTATCCTGTGACTCCACAGGTACTTCAACAACCTGAATACAAGCAAACGGGACATCTGCCTCTTCTAGGCTTCCAATACCAGTAGCCTTTTCAAATTCTAAGTTCCCCTGATCCTCCCAATTACTTTCTGGGCAATTCCTATCCGGAGTAAACTCAACCCTGCGGGTTAAAACAACTCCATCTGCTAACCCAGCAGACTCCTTCAAGGTAATGGCATCCTTTTCATCTAGGACTGCCCTTATATCATTATCGGGAACACATTTAAATTTTTCAACTTCTTCGAACAGTTCTGTCAAGCCAGACAGATCATCGGTGTCCAACCCTGGACCTTCTAACTGCCTCAACTGTTTCTCATCCTTACTCTGTGCCTCTATAAATTCCCTCTTGGCAAAGGTTAAATCTACCTCCTCTCCTTTACCTTCTTTCACCTCCCTATTCTCCGCTTTACCATCCCCTAACCCCTCTAGATACAGGGTCGGTAAAAACGTCTCAGCCAAATCAACAGTGGACTCATTTAAACTGTCCTCTTTCTCAGCCGCCTTTCTCGACATGCTGGGAGTGATTGCGCATGCGGGGTAGATCTTAGAATCTAGGGCCGGGTCCTCAGCACACACAGGCTTGCTTGTCAGCTTCACTGCTGAACACACGTCACCACCTGTTAAATCATTACAAGAAGGGCGTCCACGCCGTTTCTCGGTAATTCTCAACGCACCCCGACTTCGACTGGTCCAGATACCAGGTCACATTGTAAAATGATCCTGTGCAAAGGTGCAGCTTCTGTCCCTTTTCCTATGCCTCTTAATACCACCTCTCCAGTTTCTGGACCGAAATCCAGCACCTTACTTAGGATCAATGACTGGTCAGCCCCAGTATCCCTCCAGATTCTCATTGGAACTGGGGTTTCAACTTCTTTCACAGACACCGTCCCTTCCGAAATAAATTTCTGACGGCCCTCTCGTACTCAATCTACATTTGCCTTCCTTGTCGACTTGCTGATCGACTCAATGCATCCTGTAGGGATGGCCGTTTACCCTTTTCCCGTCTCCTTCTTCGGAGCAAAGCATTTAGATGCAATATGACCAACGTTTCCACAATTATAACAGATCAAGCCAGGAATCTTCCTGCCAGCTTTCTTGTCCTCCTCTTTATCTTTACCACGAGCTCCCAGCTTATTCTCTACCTTAGCCCGTGGACTTTCTCTACCGTCTCTACTGCCTTTCTGGTAACTCTTATTTGGGGGAAACTTTGTCTTGTGGGTTAGGGCATATTCATCTGCTAACCTGGCAAATTCCGTTATAGACTTATTCGACCTCGTTCAGATACGTCTGGATATTATCCGAAACACAACCTTTAAATTCTTCAATCAGAATTAACTCTCTTAAGCGATAGAAATCCTCCTCCACCCTTTCTGCAGCGCACCAACGATGCAAGATCTCACCCTTCTCATAGGCAAACTCTGTATACGTCTGATTCCACAGTTTCTTTAAATCTCTGAACTTTTGTCTATACGCTTCAGCTACCAACTCATAGGCCCGAAGGATAGCCTGTTTTACTTCCTCAGACTCTTCCATGGACAATGCCACATATGCCTGTTGAGTCTTTCCTTTTAATACACTTTGTAACAACGCCACCCACTGATCTCTGGGCCACTTCTGATTCACGGCCACCTTTACAAAATGCAAGAAGTAACTATCAACGTCCGTCTCTCGAACGGAGGTACTAAACTCCCTACTTACATTAAACTTCTCCGCTCGATCTGCCCCGCTACCCAAATGTTGCCATCTCTCCCTCTCAAACTGCCGTTGTTTCTCTTCCTCCTCCATCCTCCTTTCAGATTCCTCTTTCCACCTTCCAGCTGCCTTATCTGAAGTTCATTCTGCCTCTGCTTCTCTTTCTCAACCAACTCAGCTCTTCCTTTCTCCCTTTTCGCCTCCAACTCCTTTAGCAGGATCTCATACTCCATTTTCCTCTTCTCCATCTCCAACCTTATTTTTTCTATCTCTAACTGAGCCGCCCGATCGACTGGTTTCTTCTTAGGAAACAGGTTCAATGTATCAAGCGCGAACACAGCCTTGGATATATTATGCTGGGCTATGGCTCTCTGTACTCCCACTTTCTCATCGACGATTTCACCGCCGAGAGATTTAATCGTCTCGCAACACTCACCAATTCCACCTTCCTGGCAATCTCCAATGCCCCCAAAGTCGGGTTCTTTATAAATTTGTCTATTCCCATCTCTGCTGGTTCCCATCTGGTTACCCACGCAAACAGATCAGATAACGGACTTATAGCCGATTTCTCTGGCCCCCCAATTTGGGAATCAAATCCCGGACGAGCCCCCCAATTTGGTTATGTACCCCGTAACTGGGTGTCTAACCAGCAGAGAAAGAAGTATCCGTTGGAGTCTGGTGGTACTATTTTCAAACAGTGTTTATTAGTAAAATACACAAATCAATATCAATAATGCAAATATATAGATAATACACGTTAGCAATACTAAACCGAAAAGTGTGGGTATAATAATAAGCAATAATAAACAAGCTCTATCAATGTCTAGTGGATAATGAATTGTCATATGTGAATATAACGTACAGTTCAGTTCACACTTGCTGAGGTAGATGTTGGTCGTTGTGTTGTAAGAGAGAGAGAGAGAGAGAGAGAGAGAGAGAGAGAGAGAGAGTGGGGGAGAGAGAGAGAGAGAGAGAGAGAGAGAGAGAGAGAGAGAGAGAGAGAGAGAGAGAGAGAGAGAGAGAGAGAGAGAGAGAGAGGTAACAGCTACAGGCAGGCAAACCTTCCTTTACGTTCTTGATCCGTCGATGTGTTGTGGCCATTCAGGTATGACCCCTCTGTCCTTCTGTGGTGGACTCGTCACTCTGGCATGAGTGGGCACACAGACAAGCCCCCACCGGCCCTGCTATAACACTGTGAGTTAAACTGACCGATCCTTTGTTCGGTCTCCGGTGCCCCACACCTTCACGTGGGTTCCAACACTCAAGCAGTGCTCAAAAGTGTGTTCCTGGTGTGTCTGAAGGGAGTCTCCCCAGACCTCACTTTTATCCCTTCTCACGGGGTTTCAGTTGTACATCAATTTTGAATGACCGTGTCCATCAAACCAGCCCACTCCGGCTGTCCACTGAGGAATTTTAATGAACAGAATGGTACAAGGTGAACAACCCTCTCAGAAGCCGTAAGTCTTTCAGAAGTCAGAATATGGTGGATCAACAAGTCTCACTCCCCTGCTTTATCTCTCTCTCTTATCTGTAGCAGATGTTCCAATTCCAGCATGTTTTCTCTTACATCTCTCTCTCTCATTAACAGCATAGCAACAGTAACGGTTTGTGATTCTCCAAAAGGCGGGGGGGGGGGGGGAGATGGGCAACTCTGCACCCTTCTGCCCATCAGAGCTGTTCATCCTTCGTAACACTGGCAAGTCCACATCTGACATGTGGAGGGTGTTTAAAGTCCATCTGCACGGAGTATAGGGTATTTTGAAGTACGGGAGGAGACAGTGTTGGGTCTCTATGTTCGGTGCTCAGTGACGCTCTCTTGCACTCCCCTGTTGGAGTGCGTGGTTATTTGAGTTCTTGCAGCTTTCCTGTCGGATTTAATCAGTCTGCCCAATCTCACTGAGTTCTCTCATTAACAGGGCCTTTAGAACCGCTGTTCACTGGATTTTCCTTTGGTTTGATTCCGGACCATTCTCAGTAAACCGAGAGATTCATACTTGAGAATCCAAGCTGCTGATCATTTTCCGTAACCCTCAGACCACCCGGTCTGGCACCAACGATCATTCCACGGTCAACGTCACTTACATCACATTTATTTCCTCTTCAGATGTTTGGCCTGAATAACAACTGAACCCGTTGACCATATCTGCATGTGCTTGTGCTTTGAGTTGCAAGCAGATGATTAACAGATTCGTATTAATGAGCTGGTATAGAGTTGTACCTAACAAAGAGGCCATTTAATACATTTCCCATTTAAGCAAACCCTCACCCATCTCGAATATGCACACGGATGAGATCTGAGCCTGATTGTTGATGATCTGCATGTTTGTAACAACAGGTTGTCGCTGGCAAGGCAGTGGACAAAACACTGTTATAAGGTAGGGATAATCTGGAGAGAGACACCCGTCACTGTTCCCTCTGCACTGCGTGTCTGCATAACCACAATGCTCCCACGAACGGAGCCTTTGTTGCAGCGCAGATGGAATTAAACACTGTCGTATAAACGTTTATGGAACCTGAAAGTTTTTCTTTGTTGTACTACATTTTTATCCTATCCTTTAATTAGTAATTAAAATCAATAGAATGTTTTTTCTCTTGTCTGTCTTAATCCTAAAATATTCATGGATGCATTTTACAAAAGAGGACGCATCTATGGTGTTGTGCTTTTCTCAGTCCGTGTGAAAAGTTCCGTCTCAGAGCAATGGCTGATCCACGCAGCTGCAAAAATAGTCATTAGATGGAACATTGGAGACCGACCAACATTACATTCTATGCATATTAATCACAATTGAATATGGTACATTATCGTGCTTCCTGTTATAGAGGAGATGTTAAAAGTCAATAGAGTGGACAAAACAGTTTCACCGGGAGCCTCTCTGGTATCCAGGAAATAGTAATGAATAACGCAAGAAAAATAAATAATAATTTCGCCTTGTCCGTAGGAGCCTACTTTAAGGCAATGATGCTCAGGTGCTTAACAATATAGAACTAATTCTGAGCAGCGAATAACTAGACGGTCCATTTGCTATAAATTCAAGAGCTTTTCGTTTTCGTTTCTCTAAAGATCACTATTAATGCCCCGATAATCACTTTTACTATTTTTTCAGAACACTGTGTGTAGTACCACCCCCATTGTAGGTATGAGCAAGGATGCGATCTGGGCCAAATTGCGCAATTAAGCTTTCAGCATATCACGCACCATCCTGCATAATCCCAGTTCTGATACTAGGTCTTCCACAGTGTCTTTTTCCACAGATGCAATCTGCTGCACCGAGTTTCCAGCACTATAAGGGGACGCAGGAATATGTCATTGGGGCAAAAAAAAAATCAACCATGATTGAATGATGGAGGAGACTCGATGGAATGAATCACTTCATTCTGCTCTGATATCTTATCATGACTGAATGATGAGTCCTTCGTATCCCGTATCAGGAGTTGTGACGTGTGAGGGAAAATTAATGATTTGTTCAATGAGATCTTTTTATTTGTCTTCAGCGTTTAAATTTCAGTGAGATTCGCTTTTGAAAAAATTGAGCAGAAATATTGTTTCTCCTTTGTATTGTTAATGTGCTTCATTATCTCTCTGGTTAAAGTTAGACCTGCGGTGAGAGATTTATTGGAAGAAAAGCCGACAGCTGGAAAGCCACGAATGAGAACGAGGGAACAGCGACAAGTAAACCAGCCCGAGGACTGAGAGTACCAACTGAAGAGAACCCTCTGACTCAGAGTTTCCATTGATTCAGTCAGGAGAAAGTTTGGTGAGTCTCATTCACTCGAACACTGGACCTGTAAACATTACATATCTTTACAAAGGAAGGTACGAAATAGGTGGAATGTCTCAGTTAGACCAAGTTACAATCACTCCAGGTCTGGTAATGTGCTTTCAGAAGCCCAGCTCTTTAAAGTCACTCACATTCTCTGAGTGTTTGCTCATTTGAAGGTGCTGCATCATCTGAAGAAGCTTTTGGTTAGTTCTGATGTTTCCTTGTTACATTATAATCATCTTAAAATGCGTTGACAATTTCCTCCCTTTATAAGAAGCCCCACGTGTGTCGTGTTGCAGTGATTATAGAAATGTGGAATTACCATGAACTGCAGCAACATGCCCTTGATCCCAATGGCTATTGCAATCTGCAGTGATATACTTACCCTCGAATATATCATCGCTTCGGCCTCTGCTGAGAACACATCATTTATAAAGCAAAATATCCCAACACTGACTTTTATTCAGTCCTAACTAGCACATGGCAACCCATAATTTACCTTGACATACCTTGGCCTCATCAAGTACATTTCTGCTAATTACATTGTCAGAACCTGTGAAGGTGACATTAAGCAGAGGTGGAAATTCAAAGTTATGCTCCCATGGATGTTGCGCATGGGACTTCAGCAAAGCCTTTGACAAGGTGTCAAGATCAGGTCCCATGCTGTCCGGAGAGAGCAAATTGGATGTATTCTAAATTAGCTTCAAGGTAGCAAGCAAAGAGTGGTGGTTGAAGATTTCTCCTCCCAGTGGAGGCGAGTAATTAGCGGTGTGCCGTGGGGCTACAAGTTGAGACCTTTGATATTCGTTATTTTGTAGCAATGATTTGGATGCGGTTGCACAAGGATTACTTGACTGGTAAGTACGCAGAATGCACAACATTAGTAGTTGCTGTTCAGAGAGAAGATTATCGTAGCATCTAGGGGATCTAAATGGACAGGGGCTGGTAAAGAGATTGCAAACCCAAACTGATCAGCAGTGGATTCATGTAGATGTTGGGGATCATGTGGATGAAACAGCCAGAGGAAGTGGATGAGGCAGGTGCAGTTCCATAAATCAAAAAGCAGTTGGGGTGTGTAGTTGGAGTGAAGAGGCCAGAAGGGAGATGGCCCCATCACAGGAAATTGTGACCATCTCAATGGGCACTGTGGTTGTCATTGTGTCGTTGGGCTGAACGCTCTGAATTTGCATTTTATTGCTCTGTGACTCTGTCAGCAGATGCGCCAGGTATCAGTGGACAGATATGGTGTGTAAGTGGTTACTAACAGGGAATGTTTGGTCCCCATGCCAAATGCTACACGGGATGGAAATACTGTCATATTTGCAAAGTAGTCGTACTCTCTGACTCACTGTCTGCTTGTTGTGAAATTTAGAGCCTCACCAGCAGGTGGAGCTGTCCTGCAGCGCGGCAAAAGTGTAAACAAGACGACGACAATCAACAATCGTCAGTCAGGATCAGAATGGACAAAGGTATGATCACAGGGATCTTAGAATTAAACTTTTATCGCGTTTGTACACAATAGTTCAGATGAAAAAAAAACTGACAGAGGTGTTAACAGTGCATAGAAAAGTTTCATCTAGCAGTGTCATTTATCCCACTGGTAAAGCGGCCTTGAGTAATTGATCAACCCAACAGTTCCAGCGCAGGGACCTGACACCAGTAATGGTCGAATCACTCCGCTCATCATACAAAGCTTCAGCTGAGTGAAAGGAGCAGGGGCTCCTGAATCAGGTGGTCGTGTGAAACACAGACAGGAATGTGACTGCGATCTTGTGGTTCATTTAAATGTCCAGGGTCAGTGTCCATTTCACCTCCAGACAGGCCCTGATGTGTAAGACATCCTCAAATTTCACTTATAAAATTCAGAACCAGATGACAGGAGCATTTCCGGGATTTCAGAGATTCTATGATAACACAGTATTTCAGGTTTTGGAAGGAAAGCTACCAACTCCCCCCTGGTTTTCCTTGCCTGCTACGCAAAGGAGGAGGGGTGTCGCCGAAATCTGTTTTCTGTAGCGGAGCGGAGATCATTGCCGGTGCTGGGAATGGCTGAGGAACAGGAGGCAGCTCATTGTAGATACATTTGTGATCTGCTTCGGAGTTTTAACACCCCAGTGAATGCCTGGGCTGTGGAGAAATGGTGAACCTGAGTTTCTAAATATTTCCTTCTTGATATGATCTTCTACCTGAATTTAAATTCCCAGCATCTTGGCTGGGAAACCCGGCATAACCAATGACCAAATATCTCTGTCACCTGTAGACAATGTGATTGTTCTCAAATCTGAGATTCCAGCTGGAATGAAAACGATGCTCCAGCCTGGAAACGGGTCCTTCGGCCCAGGCAATTTATGCTGATCTAAATGTCCCATTTTCCTGCAGTTTTCCCAAATTTCCCAAGTAAACTTCTTCTCCCGTTTTTCCTGCACACATGCTTTGGAGTGGAACTGTGCTTTTATTTTATTTGTGTTTGCGGCCTCCTCTGGATGCATGTAATTTATACCCATCAGCCACCACGTGAAAAATTGCCCCTTTGGTCCCTTTTAAATCTCTGCCCTCGAGTCCCAGACTCCCTTATCCGGGGAAAAAGACTGACCATCTATCCTACCTGCACCCCTGATTACTGTGTGTGTGTGTGTGTGTGTGTGTGTGTGTGTGTGTGTGTGTGTGTGTGTGTGTGTTTGTGTGTGTGTAAGGTTTGCCTTCAAGCTCCTGAGCTCCAGGGCAAGCTGTCCCAGCCCAACCATATAACACAAAACATATAACACAAAAGACAATGTGATTGTGCTCAAATCTGAGATTCCAGGTGGAATAGAAACGATGCTCCAGCCTGGAAACAGGTCCTTCGGACCAGATAATTCAAGCTGATCTAAATGTCCCATTTTCCTGCAGTTTTCCCAAATTTCCCTAGTATCACCCCTTTTTCCTGCCCACATTCTCTCAATTTTGTAATTTTATTTGTGTTTGCGGCCTCTTCCGGATGCATGTAATTTATACCCATTCGCCACCACGTGAAAAAATGCCCCTTTGGTCCCTTTTAAATCTCTGCCCTCCAGTCTCAGACTCCCCTACCCGGGGAAAAAGACTGTGACCATCTATCCTATCTGCACACCTGATTACTGTGTGTGTGTGTGCGTGTGTGTGTGTGTGTGTGTAAGATCACCCTTCAAGCTCCTGAGCTCCAGGGCAAGCTGTCCCAGCCCAACCATATAACACAAAAAACAACACCCTAGTCCAGTACCGTAGTGTTCATTCTTCACTTCACACTTTCCAGCTTCATCACCTCCATCCTACAGATTAGCAACTGCAACTACACACAAAGCTCTAGAACCAAGACTTTGCCAATGACATGCATAGTTGTTACATGATGATCAGCAGGTAGGGGAGAAGATGGGAACCAGGGGAGAGGACAGCATAGATCGCAAGGGAATGGTCAGCCTGCGACCCAGGGGACTGGATGATGTGCGTCTCAAGGGAATGGTCAGTCTGTGACCAAGGGGACTGGACATCGTGTGATAAAGCAACTGGAGAATGTGTGATCCAGCAGACTGGACTATGTGTAATCCCGTTGCTGGTCTTTGTGTGACACAGACTACTGGACAGTTAGTGACCGAGGGAGATTTTATTTTGTGGAAGATAATCACAGTGATATTTCCCAGTATCACCGGACATCGGTGCATTATGATGCCGTGGTCATCCGTGCGTTCAACTGCTGTGATTAATATTACTGTGCCTATCCTGCGATTTTACTGGGAGTAAATGTGTCCAGTCACCGGCTTATCGTAATGATCACCTGGCAGGATGTACGGTTCACATTAACCAGCACAGTTCCACTCCAAATCTGGTCAGCCAGAGTCTCGGCTCCATTGCAATCTGAATCATCTCTAAATCATACTCATATAACCTGCAATTCATCACTTATTTCAGGTGGGATATTGAATCGAGCAGGAAAAGTATTGAAGAGTATTTTACCAGGCGGATCATCGAGGGAAGATGATCGGGACACGGGAATCAAGGCACCAAAGCAGGGTCAGATTGAGAGTGATGTCCCAATGGAATGCGGTCCGGCGGCAAATGTGGAGAAGAAAATTCAGCCCAAAGACAGTGACGTCAGAGACACAGATCAGGACCCTGGAACCGGCACAAGTGAGGCGACTGTCTGTCAGCCCAGAGACACCGATCAGGACCCTGGTACCGGTACAAGGGATGCAACTGCCTGTCAGCCTAGAGACAGTGACGTCAGAGACTCCGATCAGGACCCTGGAACCGGCACAAGTGAGGCGACTGTCTGTCAGCCTAGAGACAGTGACGTCAGAGACACTGATCCGAACCCTGGAACCGTCACAAGTGAGGCGACTGTCTGTCAGCTTGGAAGCCTATTAAACTCAGAACTGTCAAGTCCCCAAGAAGGATCGGGTGAGTGAAATATGAGGGTGATGTGCTCACAGAATGCGGCAGGGTGGAGGGTAAAGGTGAGGCCTTGTTGGAGGGTTGGACAGAGGAGAGGGAAAATGTGTAGGTGTGGTACATGTGGTGCACTGGGCAGTCGTTACCCGACTACAGGAAATGTACTACCTGCTCTTTGGATTTCCAGGATGTGAATTGGAGGAAATGCAGCTGTCCGGATGAGGAGAGTGTTTCCGGGATGTGTATCAGGGGAAATGTATTCGCCAGGATGGAGAGAGTATCTCTGGGAAGCGAATATTACCAACAGTCCCAACATTTATGCCCATCCAAATTGAAATAGGTGAATGGGTCGGATGGGGGATGGACTGGTTTATATTAAATGTGGTCCTTCTATTACGTAATGCCTAGAACATTGTTGGGTAGGCTTTAAGGCAAGTGTTAGATTCAAGTCAAGTCAAGTCACTTTTTTATTGCCATTTCGACCGTAACTGCTGATACCGTACATAGTAAAAATGAGTCGTTTTTCAGGACCATGGTGTTACATGACACGTTACAAAAACTAGACTGAACTACGTAAAAAAAAACAACAACAGAGGAAAAGAAGAAAAACACACAACAACTACACTAAACTACACACCTATCTAGGACTGCATAAAGTGCACAAAACAGTGCAGACATTACAATAAATAATATTCGTGACAATAGGGCAATGAAGCGTCAGGCCAGGCTCTGGGTATTGAGGAGTCTGATAGCTTGGGGGAAGAAACTGTTACATAGTCTGGCCGTGAGAGCCTGAATGCTTCGGTGCATTTTCTTAGATGTCCGGAGGGAGAAGAGATTGTATGAGGGGTGCATGGATCCTTTATAATGCTGCTGGCTTTACGGATGCAGTGTGTGGTGTAAATGTCCATAATGGCGTGAAGAGAGACCCCGATGGTCTTCTCAGCTGACCTCACTATACGCTGCAGAGTCTTGCGATCTGAGATGGTGCAATTTCCGAACCAGGCAGTGGTGCAGTTGCTCAGGATGCTCTCAATACAACCCCTGTAGAATGTGATGAAGATGGGGGGGGGGGTGTAGGAGATGGACTTTCCTCAGCCTTCGTAGAAAGTGGAGACGCTGCTAGGCTTTCTTTGCTATGGAGCTGGTGTTGAGGGACCAGGTGACATTCTCCGCTAGATGAACACCAAAAAATTAGTTGCTCTTAACGATCTCTACCGAGGAGCCGTCGATCTTCAGTGGGGAGTGGTCACTCCGTGCCCTCCTGAAGTCAACAACCATCGCTTTTGTTTTGTTCACATTAAGAGACAGTTGTTGGCTCTGCACCAGTCCGGTAGCCGCTGCTCTCTGTAAGCTGACACGTCGTTATTGCTGATGAGACCCACCAGGGTCGTGTCATCGGCGAACTTGATGATGTGGATCGAGCTGTGTGTTGCAGCAAAGTCATGGGTCAGCAGAATGAACAGCAGTGTTCTGTGCACACAGCCGCAGGGGGACTCCGTGCTCAGTGTGATGGTGTTGGAGATGGAGAATTAATCCAATTTTGTATCTGGAGGCAGGTTCGAGACACGGTTTTTTTGTTGAGTTGGGTGAGAGCGGTGGAGACGAGGGATATCTGAGTTCAAGCCTACATTTTCCTTTTTGCATTCACAGAGCCAGAGTTTACAATCTCTGACCTCCTGGCACAGGGGGAGGAATATCGACTGTACCAACTGACAAAGTTCTACAGGGACAGACTCAAACAAGCAATTGAAGAAAAGGTTGAGAGACTCGGTTGGATGTTGACAAAGAAGGGACATTTCAGTAGAGAAGAAAATGAGGTGAGTGCAGTTCGTGTATTGTCACTGATCTGCTGGTATCAGAGGGAATAGTGATCAACATTAATCTCCTGCATGTTTTAGGAGATCAACTTGGGAATGGAGACTTTGATCTCTGACTTGCCTCTCGCAGATCTGGTTTCAGTTTTTAAGGTGGGGAGCACTGGGCACTGCAGGTTGAGCATCACCTTTTCCTGTATCACCTGCTGTATTTATCAGTGTGAAGTAAGAGCAGTGGCTGCATATCAGGACTTCCAAAAGGCATTCGGTGTGAAACATTTCAAATCTTGGCTGAACCGGCGGGCAGCTTCACCTCATCTCATTAATCCAGGATGAGTATTAAACTGTCAACTGGGCCAACCGGCTTCACTGCGGTACCTGAGGGAGGGAAACCAGCTAACCACAGCTTGTCTTGGCTCCGTGAGATCCCAAACAATGTGTGGCTGACTTGTCATAGTCGCAGCAAAGTACAGTACAGAAACAGGCCTTTTGGCCCATCTATTCCATGCCAGACTACAGAATCTACTTATTCCCATTGACCTGCACCGGGCCATGGCGCTCTATACGCTCTTTACGCAAGCATCTACTCAGAATTCTCTTCACCATTTGCACTACTTGCACTGCTAGCTAGTTTTGCACTCTCACCACCCTCTGAGTAAACAGGTTTCACCTTTGTACCCTTTGAACTTTTCACCTTTCACCCTTTACTGATAACCTCTTGTTGTAGTACCTCTTTAACTCAGTACAAAATGCCTGCATGCATTTATCCTATCTGTATCCCAATGTAATTGGGCACACTTCTGTCAAATCTCCGCTCAGTCTTTCATGCTCCAATGAATAAAGTCTTAATCAGTTCACTCTTTTCTTATAATTTAGGTCTTCCAGTCCAGGTAAGATCCTTGTAATGTTTTTTTTTTTTTCTGTACGCTTTCAAACTTATTTCCATCTGTCCTGCAGGACAGATGCACATAATTGCACATAATATCCAAATTAGACCTCTCCAACGTCTTATACAACATCATATCATACATGATATTTTCATTTACCAAGGTTAATGCGCTAACAAACTTTCTTTCAGAGACTAGCAACATTTTCCGCCACTTTCAATGGCTTATGCACCTGTATTCCCGATCACTTTGCTCTGCCAGTCTCTCTGTAAGATCTACCCTGATTGGTCCATCCAAAGTGCAACATCTTGCACCTGTCTGCATTAAATTATATCGGCCCCTTTTACGTCCATTCTCCAGTTGGTCCAGACCTCACAGAAAGCTCGTGTAATCTTCTTCTTTGTCCACTGCTCCTTCCCAATGTTGGAGTCATCAGCAAATTTGCTGATGCTGTTAACCGCAATTTCATCCAGATCATTGGTATGGATGACAAACAACAACAAGAACAGCACCGATCCCAGTGACACTGCACGAGATACAGGCACCAAACAGAAATGCAACAGTCTATAGTGACACTCCGGATTATTTACATAAAGTTAGTGTCTAATCCAGTTTACTACTTTTTCTTGAATGCTAAGCAACTGAATCTTCTAGACCAAACTCCTATACGGGACCTTGTAAAATACCGCGCTGAAGTCCATGTAGACAATATCCACAACCTTGCCTTCATCCCTTTTCCTGGTAATTTCCTCGAAAAACTCAGAGATTGATTGGATGTGAAAAATCACGCACGAAGCTGATATCTTATGACCACAAACATCAATAGTTTGATCTAAAAGGGCAGAAGAAAGCACAAAACCTAAAATAAATCTGGTGACTTGCTGATATCCCATGATCCCAAAAAATCAACAGGTTGTCCTGAAAGGGAAGAAGATCAATAGGATTTCCTGAAAGGGAAGGGGCAAACAAAAAAAAATCTGCTATCTTGCTGAATATCTGACTAATGAGAGACAGGGACACAGCATTTCAGGTCACTCTCCTTGGAGCTCACAAACAGTGATTGTCTTGTCCTAGATCTGACCTATTCAGCCATGAGTGGTATTAGAAAATCAAGTGTGTTACACCCGTGAGTAACTCTGTTCTCGTTGGGATTCATTGGCGCTGTCTGTAATGAATCACGCAGGCATTATCCAAACACAGGCAAGAGGTAATCTGTAAATATGATGCTGATCTATAAATTCATCATCTGGAGACGTCTGCTTTACTGGTTAAATTTCTTTCACAACTGTAGCTCCTCAGACCTGGTAGCAGTGAAACTGAAGGATTATTTTACAGTGCAGTGGGCCATCGGGGAAGTATGTTGATTTATTTCAGTACAGGCCCTTCGGTCCACAATGTTGTGCTTACCCTTAAACGCTGCCTCTCTTATTTCTCAGAGCAATATTCTAAGGCCATCCATAATCAGTTACCTTAATCCTATCATAGGTGTATGTTGCTTGAAGACTATTCAATGTTTTGTTCATAATTCCTCAGTTAATCAGGAAACCCATGCCTGCATTCAGGAAGTCATTACCATTTTACGGTATGAGTGCCAGGCAGTAACCATCTCCATTATAAGATAGCCGAACTGACATTCTTAATCTTCTTCTGTCTTTATACATCATGAGACCATAAGGTATCAGAGCACAATTGGCCATTAGGCCCATCGATTCTGCTCCGCCATTACATCATGAGTCATTTACTATCCCTCTCAACCCCATTCTCCTGCCTTCCCCCAGTGAACTTTGCTCACCTGACAAGTCAAGAAGATACCAACCTCTGTTTTAAATATACTCAATGACCTGGTCTCCACAGCTGTCAGTTCCAATGGATTCTGCAGATTCACTACACCTAGGCTAAATAATATCCTCATTTCTGTTCCAAATGGACGTCCCTCTACTCTGAGGCTGTTCCGTCTGGTTCTAGATTCCCCCACTTAGAAACGTCCTCTCAATGTCTTTCGATATTCCGCAGGTTACAATTAGATTCCCCCTCATCCTCTCACACTCCGGCTATTACCGGTGCATCCAGGATCCATTCCCATCAAAATCTGGTTTAATATCACTGGTTCTGTTCGTTTAGATTCCTCTCTGGATTTTTCACAATGCCATCACATATTTTCTCTGATCAGGGGATCAAAATATGCGAGTGCGGTCTGGCCAGTGCTTGTTCTTATATTCTGATCCTCTCGAAATGAATGCTAGCATTGTATTTGCCTTTCCTAACACAGACTCAAACTGCACGGAATCCTGCACCAGGTCTCCAGAGACTCTTTACAACTCCGATTTTTGAATTTACTCACAGATTCAAAAATAGTCTACGTCTTCATTATTTCTGCTGAAGTATATGGCCATATACCTCACTATACTACATTTCAATTGCCACTGATGTGTCCATTTATTCATAGGTCCATGTCCTGCCGCGAAATCCCTGCTTTCTCGACACTTCCCCTCCTCCCCATATCTTCGTAATGCCTACAATAATGGCCATAAAGCCTACAAATCATTGACATAACGGAAAAAGAAACTGTCCCAAAACCAACCACTGCAGAACACCACTGGTCACCAACATTCGACCAGAGAAAGCCCTATTTGTTCCCATTCTGTGCTTCCTGGCAGTCAGACAAATCTTGCCCTCACCTTTGCTTTTGTGCTGCTTTGACTACCTCGTCAGCCACGGTTGATCATCCTCCCTTTAGAATAATTCTTCATCTTTGTGATCATTTGTCCTCCGAGAAACTTCAGCCATTCCTGCTCTGCCATTGTCCCTGTTAGTGTCACTTCCGAATTTATTATTGCCCAGCTCCTCTCTCATGCCGAGGTAATTCCTTTATTCTCGTGTCGCAGTGATACCTCTAACTTTACTTTCTCCCTTTCAACCTGCTGGCTGAGTTTTGCTATTTTATGATCAGTGCCTCTTAAGGGTTTATTCAGCTGAAGCTCCTTAATCAAATCTGGTTCAATTCACAACAGAGAATCCAGATCCGCCTTTCCTGTGGTGGGCTCAATCATAGGCTTCTCTCAAAAGCCATCTCATAGGCATTCTATAAATTCCCTCACTTGGGATTCAGCACCGACCTGATTTTTCAAAGCTACCTGCGTATTGAAACTCCCCGTGACAACTTTAGCATTGACCTTTTTCAATGCCTCTTCTCTCCCCCGTTGTAATTTGTAGCCAACATCCTGGCTACTGTTAACACGCCTGTGTATAATTTCCATCAGGGTCATTTTACCTACGCATTTTCTTAACATCCTCATTATCTTATCCGATATCACCTCTTTCTCAGGACTTTTCATTTTTTAATGACAGCAGCCTCGACCCAACACTTTCACCTACCTGCGTATCCTTTCGATTCAATATTTATCCTTGGATTTAAGCAGCCAACTATAAACTTTTGTCAGCCACGATTCAGTGATGCCCGCCATCCATTTGCTTTTGCTCTCTCTCTCCCCTCTCTCCCGTTCTTGTTGTCACATCTTGTTGATGTAATGCTGCACATTGACAGATCAAGGAAATTAATCACATTGCATCTACTGCAGGGTGTCAGTAAATCCTTATTCTTACACACTATTGATTTAGAATTTCCTTCAGTTACTGTTTCTCTGTTAATGACTGAACCCAGAGAGGATGAGGCAGCAGCCCAGTGACTGCATCTGTTCTGAAGCTACTGGTGCCATGAACAGATACTTTCCTGCACATTCTCCATGTCTGTCTGTCTGCTCCACAATAAGCCCATTGTTTCCTTTTGTAGAAAGTCACTGAACTGACAGAGAAGGGAAACCGGGCAGAGAGTTCCAGACTCTTCCTCAGTCTGGTGAATGGCAAAGGCTCCCGGGCCCGGAGGGCGATGTGGAAATCCTTTCTGATGCGGAGGACTGAGTTACCGAAGTTGGACAGAATACTGAGGGAAATACAGGAACTCGGTATGTTAAAACCACGCACTGAACACAAAGGCACATTGAGATAAACATTTTAGTTATTTTAATTATTTTAGCTCTGCTTCCATGGATTTTTTTTTCATATTTAAACAGGTCCTGATCCACAGGAATACTTCAACATCGGCCAGGGTTTATCTGAATTACCCACACAGCTGATAGGTGAGTGATCAAATGCACAGTTCAAACCACCTCTCAAGTGTTAGTCTGTGACTTGGCAAAACCTGGGAATCAAAATTCGCCATTAATCATTCGCTGATCTCTGGATTCAAGTAACAATTCAACGAATCTTTCTTTGCAGCCTGAATATTCTATAATATATTTTCTATTAATCCAGCTGTTGGTTCTGCTGAAGCCTTCACTCCAGGTCCTAACGCTCTGGGAATCCCAACACACCCTAGGCAGGCTCCTGATACACTGTAGGACCCAGTCCAGGTGACTTTTCTATCTTCTGAACGTTCATCTTTCAAGCCCCTTTTGCTTTGTAATAGCACTACACACAATTCTGTTCGCTGATATTCTTTGCCTTTTGGAATTCTGCCAGTGACTTGGACAGAGTTTGTCTGGCATTTCCTTTTCACCCGTCACTGCAACTACAACAGCAGTTTCTAGTTGTCCGATATCGACTCTCTCCCTTTTTTCACTCTTTATATAACCGGGAAAGAAAAAAATATACTTTGGTATCCTTTCTTATATTATTGACCATTGGTGCCTGGGGAACAGGCTCCAGCAATCCACCCTATCTCTGCCTCTCATAATTCTTTAGAATTCTATCAAGTGCCCTCTCATCCTTCTACGCTCCAAAGAGAAAAGTCCCAGCTCTGCTAACCTTGCTTCACATGACTTGTTCTCCAAACCAGGCAACATCCTGGTAAATCTCCTCTGCACCCTCTCCATAGCTTCCACATCCTTCCTATAATGAGGTGACCGGAATTGAACACAATACTCTAAGTGCGGTCTCACCAGAGATTTGTAGATTTGCAACTTGGCCTCTCTACTCTTGAACTCAATCCCCCTATTAATGAAGCCTAACATCCCATAGGAGTTCTTAACTATCCTGTCAACCCGTGCAGCGACCTTAAGGGATGTATGGTTTTGAACCCCTAGGTCCCTCTGTTCATCCACACTCTTAAGTAACCAAAGATTAAACTTGTAGTCAGCATTCTGGTATGTACTTCCAAAATGCATCACCTCACACTTATCCGGATTGAACCCCATCTGCCACTTTTCTGCCCAAATCTGCACCCTGTCTATATCTTCTTGTAACCTTCGACAAGATGACAAGGTATGTACCATGTCATCCACAAATTCCACTCACCCATTCTTCCACCTCTACATCCAGGTCATTTGTAAAAATCACAAATAGCAGGGGTCCCAGGACAGATCACTGCGGCACTCCACTAGTCACCGACTTCCAGGCAGAATACTTTCCTTCCACTACGACTCTCTGCTTTCATCCTGGAAGCCAATTATTTATCCAAACAGCCAAGGTTCCACCTATCCCGTGCCTCATGAATTTCTGGATGAGTCTGTCATGAGGGACCTTGTCAAATGCCTTCCTAAAATCCATGTAGACCACATCTACTACCGTACCTTCATCAATTGCTTTTTGTTACCTCTTCAAAAAACTCAATTAGCCTCGTGAGGCACGACCTTCCCTTCACAAAGCCATGTTGACCCAGACAGTAAATTCCAGGCACCCAGAACTCTTTTAAAAAACTAACCACAATTGCTGTAAATTTACACCATCTCACCTTAACCAAATACCCTCTCGTATTAGACACCAGTCATATGTAAAAAATAACAAACAAAATACAGGCTGTCGACCCAAACTCTTATCTCTCAAACTTGTACACCTCAGTCTGATCTCTATTCTCACTCCAGAATAAACAAACCAAGTTTCTCAAACCTCTACTTGTAGCACATGTCACCGAACCCAGGCAACATCCTGATGAACCTGTTCTGCACCCTCTCCAATCCTTCCAAGAGCTGGACAATCAGAAGTGAACGCAATACTCCAGATGCTCCCTAAAACCATAAGACCTAGTAGCAGAATTAAGCCATTCGGCTCAGTGAATTTGCTCTTCAATTCCTCTCTACCCCATTATCCCAGTAAACGTTGACGCTCTTCCTAATCAGGAACATACCGACCTGCATTTTAAATATATCCAATGAAGAGTCTTCCTCAGCCGTCTATGACAATAATTTCACAGATTCACCACCCGCCAGCCAAGACATTTCTCCCAGTTTGTCCCCGGCAGACAGGACAATTCCCCACAGTTCTCAAGCATGTTAATATTCTGTATGAGCCTCCCATGTGGGACTTTGTCAGACACTCTACCAATATACAAGTAGACAATTTCCATGTGTAACTGCATCCATCACCTTTGTCACCTCCTGGAGGAACTCAATCAAGCTGGCAAGACACAAACCCGAACCAAAGCCTTGCTGCTGAACCCCAAACCACTTCATACATCCTCTCTGTCATACTCCCATGAGGCAGGACATATAAAAGGCTGAAAGTATGTACCACCAGCCTCAACGACAGCTTTATTCTGCATTTATAAGACTACTAAATGGTCACCTACTATGTTATTATTGGCTCTTAATAATAATAAGACAATTTTATATCTAAAATTATAGCATCGTACATCTCGTAACTAATAACAACTCAGATAACAACTTAGATAACCACAATATACTCACAGAAGAGCAGACAGAATACCGGTCCGGTTTGAACAACAGAGTATAGATTATGTAATTCTATTTCAAACCCTGTGGAAAGCAGAAAACTTTCAGTGTTATATTGCCAATCAAAAAAAAACACATCTGTTTCCGTTCCTTGTGTGTTTAAGAGGTTCCAAATATATATAAAATTCATACAATACTTGTGAAATTTCTACAACTGATGAAGCATTCGCGTAAAATAATCGTCCCAGTAACAACCATAGGGGAACAATGACCACTATCAAAATAAATGGAGGTATTTTCCAGAACGACTCACTAAGCCCACTGCGGTTTTGTCTAGCTATAAGCCCACTCATAATTTACTGAAACAGACAAAAATCAGGTATCTAATCAGAAAAAAATATGAATTATACCTTGACACAGCTATACATTGATGATTTGAAATTATTTGCTCTTGCATCAATAAAGCTGAAACAAACAATTCAAATACTGGAACAAATTTCCAAATATATTAGCATGAACTTTAGACTAGGAAAGTACAGAACATGATTAAACATAAAGAAAGGTGCAATAGAGCCGGTAGAATATCAAACAGAGTATCGGGATGCAATGCAACAGAATATGAAACGGATATTTAGGATATCAATAAGCAAAGAAAATAGATCATCGTGTGATAAAGGAAAACCTTCCAACAAAATTTACTTCAAGGCTGACGAAAATCTGAATTCACTGCAAGGCTGAACAAACTTTGAATTTGCATCAAGGATCAAGAAAATCTGCCAAACAGAGGTGAACAGTAAAAATATAACGAAGGTAGTAAACACTCACTGTGCCCATATTGATGTATAATTTTGGTAAAATATGCTACTCTGAAACAGATCTGGAAAATATGCAATAAGTTAAATAACAATTTCTGGAAAACACCATGTGCACTGGAGCGCAATCAGATTGATATGAAGGAGGACAGTATGAGGATGATGAATAACAGATCTAAAAAAATGAGACAACCAGCCAGATAAAAATTTTCAGGATCAGGGTTAATATCATGGACACATGTCGTGAAAATTGTTTTTCAGCGCCAGCAGCACGATTACGGTAAAGTGTGTGCAGTGAGTCTGTATTTATGTATACAATTGTGGAAATAGAATTGTATCAGCGTGAATTAATCAGTCTGATGGTCTGGTGGAAGAAGCTGTCACGGAGACTGTTGGTCCTGGCTTTTACGCTGCGGTACCAATTCCCGGATGGTAGCAGCTGGAACAGTTTGTGCTTGGTGAGACTTGGGTTCAGAATGATCCTTCGGGCACTTTTCACCCCCTATCTCTGAAATGACCTTAGCAGTAGCAGGTTCACACCTACAGATGCACTGGGCTGTCCGCAGCACAGTCCTACGATTGACAGAAGTACAGTTCCCATACCAGGCAGTGATGCAGCCAGTCAGGATGCACAAAATTGTGCCCCGATAGGAAATCGTTAGCATTTCGGAGCCCATCCCAAACATCCTCAACCATCTCAACCATCTGTTTTTCTGTTTTCCTTTTTTTTGTTCAGACAAGAGAATATGCCAGGCAAGATGTTGGAATACTCCTCTTGCAGGATGTGGGAAGTCAGGGAGACCTCCAGTGTCCCTGACAACGATCCCTGCAAGAAGCGCATCCAGCTGCAGCTCCTAACAGACCGCGTTAGGGAACTGGAGCAGGAGCAGGATGACCTCCGGATCATTCGAAAGACTGAGTAGTTTATAAATAGTAGCTTCCGGGAGGTAGTTACACCTAAGAAACAGGGCACAGGTAATTGGGTTACCGTCAGGCGAGTGATGGGGAAAGGGCAGTTAATGCAGGGTTCTTACGTGGCCATTCCCCTCCAGAATAGTTATACCAATTTGGATACTGTTGGGGGGGAGGCTGACCTGGGACAAGCTGCGGCAGCCAGATCTCTGGCTCTGAGTCTGTTTCTGCAGTGCAGAATGGAGGGAGGAGGAAGAGGAGAGTGGTAGTGATAGGGTACTCCATAGTCAGGGGTACAGACTGGAGATACTGTGGTTGTGACAGAGACTCCCGGATGGTTTGTTGCCGGAGACAGAAATCTGTGATTGTAGAGGATTTTCATTTTCCACACATTGATTGGGACTCCCATACTGTTAAACGTCTAGATGGGTTAGAGTTTGTAAAATGTGTTCAGGAAAGTTTTCTAAATCAATATATAGATGTACCAACTAGGGAGGATGCAATATTAGATCTCCTATCAGGAAATGAGTTAGGGCAGGTGACGGAAGTGTCTGTAGGGGAACACTTCCGTTCCAGTGATCATAACAACATTAGTTTCACCTTGATCAGGGATAAAGATAGATCTGGTCCTCAGGTTGACGTTCTAAACCTGAAAAGGGCCAAATTTGAAGAAATGAGAAGGGATCTAAAAGTCGTAGATTGGGACAGGTTGTTCTCAGGCAAGGATGTGATTGATTCTCCTTCAAAGGAGAAATTTTGAGAGTGCAGAGTTTGTATGTTCCTGTCAGGGTTAAAGGCAAAATGAATAAGAATAAGGAGCCTTGGCTATCGAGGGATATTGGAACTCTGATAAAGAAGAAGAGAGATGTATAACAGGTATAGCAACAGGGAGGAAGTAAGATGCTTGAGGAGTATAAAAAGAGTAAGAAAATACTTAAGAAAGAAATCAGGATGGCTAAAAGAAGACATGAGTTTGCTTTGGCAGTCAGGGTGAACGATAATTTTAGGAGCTTCTACAGGTATGATAAGAGCAAAAGGATAGTAAGGGATAAAATTGGTCCTCTTGAAGATCAGAATGGTCGGCTCTGTATGGAACCAAAATAAATGTGAGAGATATTAAATGGGTATTTTGAATCTGTATTTCCTAAGGAAACAGGATTGGAGTCTATAGAAACAAGGCAAACAAGTAGGGAGGTCATGGAACTTATACAGATTAAAGAGGAGGAGGTGCTTGCGATTTGAGGCAAATCAGAGTAGATAAATCCCCGGGACCTGACAGGGTATTCCCTCGGACCTTGAAGGAGACTAATTTTGAAATTGCAGTGGCCCTGGCTTGAATATTATGTCGATATCCGTTAATCGGGTGCCAGAGGATTGGAGAATAGCTCATGTAGGTTACGTTTAACCAATATATTAGTGTTTATCGAGGAGGTTACCCGGAAAGTGGATGAAAGGAAAGCAGTGGATGTTGTCTACATGGACTTCAGTAAGGCCTTTGAGAAGGTCCCGCATGGGAGGGCAGTTAGGAAGATTCAGTCGCTAGGTATACATGGAAAGATAGTAATTTGGATTAGATATTGGCTCAATGGAAGAAGCCAGAGAGTGGTAGTGGAGGATTGCTACTCTGAGTGGAGGCCTGTGACTAGTGATGTGTCACGGGGATCAGTGCTGGGTCTATTGTTATTTGTCATCTATCTCAATGATCTGGATGAGAATCTGGCAAATTGGATCAGCAAATTCACTGATGATACAAAGATTGGAGGTGTAGTGGACAGTGAGGAAAATTTTCAAAGCTTGCAGAGGGATTTGGACCAGTTGGAGGAATGGGCTGAAAAACGGCAGATGGAGTTTAATGCGGACACGTGTGAGGTATTGCACTTTGGAAGGTCAAACCAAGTTAGAACATACAAGGTAAATGTTAGGACACTGGGGAGGGCAGCAGAACAGAGGGATCTGGGAGTATAGATACATAATTCCCTAAAGGTGGCGTCACTAGTAGATAGGGCTGTAAAGAGATCTTTTGGTAAATTGGCCTTTATAAATCAAAATACTGAGTACAAGAGTTGGAATGTAATGGTGAGGTTGTAAAAGACATTGCTGAGACCAAATTTGGAGTATTGTATGCAGTTTTGGTCACCTAATTACAGGAAGGATATTAATAAGGTTGAAAGAGTGCAGAGAAGGTTTACGAAGGTTTACTTGAGAAACTGAGTTACAGGGAAAGTTTGAATAGGTTAGGACTTTATTCCCTGGCATGTAGGAGAATGAGAGGTGATTTGATAGAGGTGTATAAAATTATGATGGGTATAGATAGAGGGAATACAAGCTGACTTTTTCCACTGAGGCGAGGGGAGAAAAACACCCCAGAGGTCATGGGTTAAGGGTGAAGGTGGAAAAGTTTAAAGGGAACATTAAGGGGAGCTTCTTCACGCAGAGAGTGGTGGGAGTGTGGAATGAGCTGCAAGATGAAGTGGTGAATGCGGTCTCACTTTTGACATTTAAGAAAAACTTGGACAGGTATATGGATGAGAGGTGTACGGAGGCATATGGGCCAGGTGCAGGTCAGTGGGACTAAGCAGAAAAATGGTTCGGCACAGCCAAGAAGGGCCAAAAGGCCTGTTTCTGTGCTGTAATGTTCTATGGTTCTCTGGTTCTATCTGAGATGAAAGAGGTGCTGTTGTACCTTTTTATCACAACACAATTGATGTGGACAGTCTACGTGAGATCCTCAGTGATGTGAACGCCGAGGAACTTGAAGCTGTTCACTCTCTCAAACCCAGATCCATTGATGTCAATAGGGGTTAGCCTATCTCCATTCCTCTTGTCTTTGCAACATTGCATCCAGCTCCTTTGTTTTTGCGACATTGAGGGAGAAGTTGTTTTCTTGTCAACACTGTGTCAGGGTGGTGAATTGTTCTGTGTAGGCTGCCTCGTTATTATTTGAGATTTGGCCAATAAATATAGTATCCTCAGCAAATTTAACTAGCAGATTGGAGCTGTGGGTAGCGACACAGTCATGCGCATACAGAGAGTAAAGGAGGGAGCTTAGGACACAGCCCTGAGGGGCTCCTGTGTTGAGGGTCAGAGGGGCAGAGGTGAGGGAGCCCACTCTTACCACTTGCTGGTGATCTGACAGGAAGTCCAGGACCCAGCTGCACAAGGCAGGGTGAAGGCCGAGGTCTCTGAGCTTCTTGTCAAGCCTGGAGGGAATGATGGTATTGAATGCTGAACTGTAGTCTAATAACATCATTCTCACACAAGCATCCCTCTTCTCCAGATGTTTAAGGAGGTGTGCAGAGCAGTGGCTGTTGTGTCATCTGTTGATCGGTTGTGTCGGTAAGTGAATTGTAGGGGGTCCAGTGTGGGGGGTAACAAGCTGCAGATGCAGTCCTTGACCAGTCTCTCAAAGCATTTGCTTATTATTGAGGTGAGTGCGACAGGACGCCAGACGTTCAGACATGTTGCCTTAGTCGTTTTAGGTACAGGAACAATGGTGGATGATTTGAAGCAGGAGGGAACTCTACACTAGGAGAGGGTGAGATTAAAAATATCCGTAGATACACCTGCCAGTTGTGCCGCGCGCATCCTGAGTACCCGCCCTGGGACGCCGTCCGGTCCCGCAGGCTTGCGACTGTCCACTCGTTGGAAACACCTGCGAACTTCAGCCTCAGTGATGACCAATGTGCAGGTCGCTTTGTCGGCTCTCCCCGGGGTCTCAGTGTTGGCGATATCGAACCGAGCGTAAAGAGACTTAGATCCTCTGGGAGACAGGCAGCGATGTTGGCAGCACCACTGCACTTAGCTCTGAAGTCTGCATTGGGGTGCAGAGCTTGCCATAAGCTGTGTGTGTTGTTGGTGGAGAGCTGTGCCTGAATACGATCTCTGTATTGTCGTTTCGCTGCCTGGATGACTTTGCACAGATCGGAGCTGAATTTCTTGAGCTCCTGCTGATCACCGGCAATGTAAGCAGTCGGTCACACGGCAAGTGCTGTTCACACAGGACTGTTGATACAAATTTTGTGGTTTGGGAAGCCCTGACCGATTTCTGAAGGAAATCATCTCCCCTCTGTGACAATAACACACAAATGGGGGATGTTGTTATTACACAGCTGTGATAATAACAGCCGGGAACTCCCTTGGCAGCCGGAAAGGTTTACACAGCAGCACCAGGTACTCCAGATCCGGGGAACAAAAGGGTTTGAGGGCATGGACATTCCGGGGTTCCACCAAGCATTAATGATCATGAAGCATACCCTAAATCCTGTTCTCTTCCCAAATAGGTGTGTGTGTGTGTGTGTGTGTGTGTGTGTGTGTGTGTGTGTGTGTGTGTGTGTGTGTGTCTGTCTGTGAGGGGTGGGGTGGTAGTGGATGACGACACGATTGTTGGTGACGGTAGGGGCCAATTCTGAATCTGTGGACTCGGGAGCAGTTGGGCCAGAGGGACAGCTGGGATGCAGGCGCTTGGTTAGTTGGAATCTTCTTGTATCCCCTCTTCTTTTCAGCAGTCGCTCTTCTGGGTTCCTCAAAATTCTTGGCTTTTCCGTGGATCAGCGGCTGCCACTCGTTGACCTCCATATTTGCCTGAGAGAGCCTCTGCTTAATTTGGCCCTTGTACCTCCTGCGCAGGGCACCACGATCTCTCTTGCCCTGAGAGAGTTCTCCGTAGTGTACTGCTTTCGGTAACCTGGAGTTGTCCATGCGAGACATGTGGCCTGTCAGACGGTGGATCTGGCTGAGCAGCGAAGTGGCTTCAGGGCCTGGAAGTTGAACATATATAGCTGTGCATGTCTGTGTGTTTATGTGAAATATTAAACTAAATAAGTAGTGCAGAAATAGAAATTTAAAAAGAGATTAGTGAGGCAGTATCGATGGGTTCAATGTCCATTCGGAAGCTGCATGGTAGAGGAGAAGTTGCTCCTGAATCGTTGAGTGTGCACCTTACTCCGTTCCACGTGAACCAGACGGTGATGCAGACAGTTACAATGCTCTGCAAGTTACACCTGTAGAAATATTCAAGTGATGTTGAAAACTCCTGTTGAAATATTGCCACTCTTGTGCCTTCTCTGTAGCTGCATCGATATATTGGGTCCAGATTAGATACTCGGAGATATTGACAGCCAGGAATTTGGAGTTGCTCACTCTTTCCACATCAAATCCCTCTGTGAGGACTGGTGTGTCGTGTTCCCTCATCTTGCCTTTTCTGAAATCCACAATTAGCTCTATTGACATAGATGTCGACAAGGAAGTGTCGAGCTCCTGTCTCAGAGTTGGAGACTTCTTCCCAGCAACAGAAGGGATCATTGTAGCAATACAGGACAAGGTTGTTGACACATGTAGTTATCAATAATACAGAATAAACGACCAATAGGTCCATGACGATATATGCTGAAAATTATAAGAGAAACTACAAACAATCCTACTTTAAAAGATCCTGCAGTAGTTCAACTGAATCTCATTACTTGCACAAGCAAAATAAAATGGCGAACAACATTCACAAAAACATTGCTTAAACTACAACTGATGAAAAACCCCATAATTTACTAAATATACAAGCCTCTTCCACTTTTGGAGTTAGAGTCCTTCATATCATACTGCGTCCGATCATTATTTCAGATAGGATAATATATGATCTGTGTTCGGATGTAATTTTACAGGATAAACAAGCAAAAGCAACCTTTTAAATATATATAGCCATTCCAAACACACATAACTTACAGAAATGAATTAGTAAAAAAAAATACCAGAAATATATTGAATTGAAAGGGCAAAATGAAAGACTATGGAACACGAACAGTGTATTATTTATCCCAATCGTAATATCGATAACTGGTATCATCCTAAAGGCTTTACAGAATAGTATTAATAAATTAGGCCCACACGGCGATACTCGTGTAAATCTTCAAAAACCCATTGCACTATACACCACGAGAATAGTCTGAAATCTCCTGTCAATTGAGTCATGTGTGTGCTTGGCTATGCCTGTACCTCAGGTTTTACCAGTTTAGGCTAAGATAATAATAATAATAATAATAATAATAATAATAATAATAATAATAATAATAATAATAATAATAATAATAATAATAATAATAATAATAATAATAATAATAATATAATAATGACTTATTTATAAAGCACCTTTCATCCAGACGATGCCGTTCAAACCGCATCACAACGGGATAAAGTGCAAACTAGAAAACAAAAGACAGAATGTGTCAGTCCTAATATACACCTCAGACTTCTGCACAGTACTGTAGTTTAAGGTGTTGAATTCTACAGTTTAGGAGCAAAGTCCCATAAAAACTCAACGCTTATCTCCCAATCATCCTTTGGCCTTCTACCTTATTGTCTGCCTGCACTGCATTTTATCGGCAACTGAAACACTGTTTCCCTGAACTATTCTGTTCCATTTTTCCTTGTACAACCTCATTGCACCGATGTGATGTAATGATCTATTTGGATCGCATGCAGAAAAGTTTTCCATTTCACAGTGGTGCATGTCACAATAATAAACCAATTTACCGATTCATTGTCAATAATACATCGCCCCTCGGTTGCTTAAGATTGTTATAACCGGGGGGGGAGGGGGGTGACAGTACGGATGAGCTGCCACGACCTATTAAATGCTCCCAGTGGCGAGTAGCCTCTGTCCAGCTCCTGGCCTTCACGTGAGATTTAGCCACTAATCCCGGTGGAAGCGTTTCTTCTGACAGGAGAAGGGGCAGAGGTGAGTTACTGGTGACTTACAACCAGTCACTTTGGGCAGATGGGGCTTGTTGGCTGTGATTGGCAGCTCACCCAGGAACAAGAAAACTCTGATCTCAAAACTCCACTGCCTTGTAACTGTAACCCCTCATGGGGAAGAGTTTGGGAGTAAACCCAGTGGGAAAGCCTGGAGCTGGAGTCCCTGAGTTAGTGTTAAATGGTGTTCAACGCAGACTGGCATCTCCTGCGACACCTCTGGTGCCAAGCTGTGTCAGTCTATGTCGTTCCTTTGTGTACATCAGATGCATGGAGAGAGGGAGCTTGCTACTTCGGCAGAAGCTTCCTCTCCATATCGGAGTGTCCCGGCTTGCAGGGGCAGGACATCCATGGTCGACTCTGACAGACGGAGGCCTCCTAAGACAGCACCCCACATCCCCACAGCAAGATTGATGAGTAGCAGTTGCAAAGACTTCACCACCCTCTCCCACAGACACAATGTACATCACTGAGACAGACCCTTGTGGCTTCTTCCATTAACAGAGATTCCATCTTTCCACCAATCCTCCATCACTGCGATTGAAAACTACCCACTTTCTTTCCTGTCATTCCGATGGGTTATCGATCCGCAACTTCACTGTGATTCCCCCCCAGACGCTGCCCGACTTGAGTATTTCCCGCGTATACTGCTCCTGTTCTGTTGCAAGAGCAGTGGACACCTGTGACTCCCCAGTGTGCAGATTGGCCAAAATGCAGTGTCCTGCTCTCCATAGTTCCACACCAGATCAACATTAACATCGTCTGTTAATGAGTCAAACAATGCCTTAAATATAGTGAAATGTTGTTGTAAATGGAGGTGCAGTCAGGATTGCAATAGGATATTCAAGATTCAAAAACTTTATTGTCATTCCAACCGTACATCAGCTCTGCAGGGCAGAATGAGACAGCGTTTCCCAGGAGCAGTGCAATCATAACATAACAAACGCAACACTAAATAATAAACACAACAATAAGTAATAAAACACAACAGCCACATATCGCTTTAAATCAAGTTGTAGATGTTCGGTCCAAGTTAAAAGTGTCCAAAGCAGAGCAGCTATTTAGCAGTCTGACTGCCTGTGGGAGGAAGCTGTTTAGTAGCCTTGTGGTTTTAGTTTTGATGCTCCTGGAACGTTTACCTGATGGCAGATGAACAAACAGTTCATGGAGAGGGTGTGAGGGTTTTTTTTAATGATGTACCGTGTCTTCTGGAGGCATCGACGTTGAAAGAGGTCTTGGAAGAAGGTAGGGAGACCCCAATAACCTCTGCTCCCCTAACCACCCCCTGCAAGGCTTTTTTGTCGGCAGCACTGCAGCTGGAGTACCAGGTTGTGATGCAAAAGGTCAGCACACTCTCAACCACGCCTCTGTAGAATGTAGTTAAGATGTTAGTGGGGAGTGATGCTTGTTTAAGCATCCTCAGAAAGTGCAATCAGGGGAATGTTCACCTTCACAAATAACTAGAACCAGAACCAGAAGTTCTTTGTCAGATGAGCCGTTTAACGTTTTGAATATGTTCTCTGTTCCCATGGAAGATGTTCAACAGAAACACAAGGAGACTCTGCGGACACGAACTGAAACACTGAGAGTGAACACGATCCTGATGACGGAGAAGGTGAAGGTTTTCCAGCTGGCTGATCGATACGTTGAGTTCACGGTCATTTCTACTGTTCGAGATCGGACACTGGTGGAACATGAGCTGCTGGCAAGAGGCAGAGACCATGAGGATTATAGAGAGAAACAACTCCGCAGACAGCTGGAAAAAATCCGTACTGATCAGTTATTCCAGAGCAGCTTTTCCCGGAGTAAATCCAAATCTGGGAGTTCAGCAGCAGTGGCCGGAGTCCCGGGGATCGGGAAAACAACGATGGTACAAAAGATTGTTAATGACTGGGCCATGGGAAAAATATATCAACAGTTCCAGTTTGTCTTCAGTTTCAAATTCAGAGATTTAAACATTATTAACTGTCGAATAAACCTGAAGGAACTGATTCTGGATCAGTATCCTTACTTTGGGAATATCCTGAGAGAAGTCTTGAAGAACCCAAAGGGATTACTGTTTATATTCGATGGTTTAGATGAATTCAAACACAAAATCGATTTTGCGAACAGTCGGAGAGATAGAGAACCCAAGCACCAGTGCCCAGATCCCGAGTGGAGGTGTGAAGTGTCGGACATTGTGTACAGTTTAATCCAGGGCAAGCTGCTCCCAGGGTGTTCAGTGCTGGTGACCACTCGCCCCACTGCGTTACATTTATTGGAAAAGGCGAATATCAGTGTCCGGGCTGAAATCCTGGGATTTGTTGATGAGGAACGGAAAGAATATTTCATCAGACATTTTGAAGATCAGACGGTGGCCGAAGCTGTTTTCAATTATGTGAAGGAGAACGAGATCCTCTACACCATGAGCTACAACCCCTCCTACTGCTGGATCCTCGCTCTGGCACTGGGCCCCTTCTTCACACAAAGAGTCAGGGACCCACAGCGAGTTCCCAAGACCATCACCCAACTGTACTCCTACTATATTTACAACATCCTGAAAAACCACGGCCGTGAGATTGAGAACCCCCGTGATGTGTTACTTAGGGTTGGTCAGATGGCCTTCAGAGGAGTGTCCGAGAAGAAGATTGTGTTTACAGATGGAGATTTGATCAACTACAATCTTCAGCCTTCCCAGTTCCTGTCCGTGTTCCTGATGGAGCTTTTGGAGAGAGAGGATTCTGCCTGGAGCGTGGTGTACACATTCCCACACCTCACCATCCAAGAGTTTGTAGCTGCAGTCGCACAATTCCTGACTATACATCCCGGGGAAATCCTGAAATTCCTCACTGATGCCCACAACACGACAGATGGGCGATTTGAGGTATTTCTCCGTTTTATTGCTGGTCTTTCCAACCCAATGACAGCTCGGGGCCTGGAGGAGTTTCTGGGTCGATTTCCTCATCAAACAACCTGCCAGGTGATTGACTGGGTGAGGGAGGAGGTTAAACGCCAGAGTGGAAACACGAGCAGTGAAGCTGGTAAAAGGAGGCTCCTGAACACATTGCACTACCTGTTTGAGTCTCAGAATCGTGGGCTGACTCAGGCCGCACTGGGATCTGTGAAAACACTTTCATTCCATGGAATGACGTTGAACCCGATTGACTGCGCGGTCCTGTCTCATGCCATCGGACTCTGTGATACAATAAAACACCTCGACCTGGGGAACTGCCACATTGAGTGTGAAGGAATCCAGCGGATGGGACCCGGGCTGCACAAGTGCCAGGAGTTGAGGTAACTTGATTTATCTCTCACTCTGAACTCTATTGTGTCATTTCAATGTAAAGTGATTTGGGCTAAACTGTGATAAATCAGATTGTGAAGAATTGTGACAAATTCCCAGGGGATCGGTCAATAATTCCCCAAGGACGGGAGGGTTCTGTGGTTCCTTGTGAAGGGATGTTGGAGACTTCATCAGATCAGTGAACAACGACCATTGGTTTAATGGTAGTAAATCACAGGAATCGCCGTGTTTCTCGCTGCCTGTGACACGTCCATTGACAATGTTCCTTCTCGCTGTTATTGACACCCAGACCGACACTGACTGCAGGAAGTGGGTTAGAGATTCACACCCCCTTCCCGGTGAGGGACAAGAGACCGTCAGCAAACTGCCCCAGTGAGAAGGAAAGAAATACCATTGTGAGATTGTCCTCCCACTGCCATACCACGTGTGTGACTTCGCTGACTACCAGATACACAGAGAACGAGGCCGCATCCCCTCTGGGTCTCTGTGCAGACCCAACACACACGAACAAAAAGTTTCTGCATCCTCCCGTCTTGTAGGATTATTGTTTACCCTTGGAATCCTCCTGCGGGATTTTTCATCCCAATCCCCCTTCGATTCTTCGGGATCTCGTCCCCTTCCGCATTCCTCCTGTGGGATCTCAATCCCCCATCCCCCTTCCTCCTATAAGATCTATCCACAATCCCCCTTCCTCTGGTGGGATCTCTCTCCCCCGTCCCCCTTCCTCCTGTGAGATCTCTCTCGCCAATCCCCCTTCCTCCTGTGGGATCTCTCTGCCCCGTCCCCCTTCCTCCTGTGGGATCTCTCTCCCCCATCCCCCTTCCTCCTGTGGGATCTCTCTCGCCAATCCCCCTTCCTCCTGTGGGATCTCTCTGCCCCATCCCCCTTTCTCCTGTGCGATCTTTCCTCCCCATCCCCCTTCCTCATTTGGGCTCACCATTCCCACTCCCCCTTCCTCCTATGGGCTCACCCTTCCCAAACCCCTTCCATCTGCGGGATCTCTCTCCTTCATAACCCTTCCTCCTGTGGGATCTCAATACCCCATCCCCCTTCCTCCTGTGGGACCTCTATACATCCATTCCTCCTGTGGGATTTCTCTTCCCCATCCCCCTTTCTACGGACAGATCTGTCTGCCACATCCCCCTCCCTCCGGTGGGATATCTCTACCCCATCCCCCTTTCTCCTGTGCGATCTTTCCTCCCCATCCCCCTTCCTCATTTGGGCTCACCATTCCCACTCCCCCTTCCTCCTATGGGCTCATCCTTCCCAATCCCCTTCCATCTGCGGGATCTCTCTCCTTCATAACCCTTCCTCCTGTGGGATCTCAATACCCCATCCCCCTTCCTCCTGTGGGACCTCTATACTCCATCCATTCCTCCTGTGGGATTTCTCTTCCCCATCCCCCTTTCTACGGACAGATCTGTCTGCCACATCCCCCTCCCTCCTGTGGGATATCTCTACCCCAACCCCCTTCCTCCTGTGGGATCTCTCTCTCCCCCATCCCCCTTCCACTTGTTTGATTTCTCTCCCCCAATACATCTCCTCCGGTGGGATCTGCTTTCCCCATCCCGCGTCCTCGTGTTGGATCTCTATTCCCCATCCCCCTTCCTCCTCAGGGATTTCTGTGCCCCATCCCACTTCTTCCTGTGGGATCTCTCTGCTCCATCCCACTTCCTCCTGTGGCACCTCTATTCTCCATCCCTTCCTCCTGTGGGATCTCTGTTCCCCATCCGACTTACTCTTGTCAATACACTCTTCCCAATCCCTTTCGTCCTGTGGAATATCTCTGCCCCATCCGCCGTCCTCTTGTGGGATCTCTCCGCATCCCCCTTCCTCCTGTGGGATCTCTCCGCATCCCCCATCCTGCTGTGTGATCTCTCTCCCCCATTCCCCTTCCTCTTGTGGGATCTCTCTCCCCCATTTCCCTTCCTCCTGTGTGATCTCTGTTCCCAATCCCCCTTCCTCCTGTGGGATCTCTCTTCCCAATCCCCTTCGCCCTATGGGATCACTCTGCCCCATCCCCATTCGCCCTGTGGGATCTCTCTGACCAATCCCCCTTCCTCCTGTGGGATCTCTCCCCCATCCATCTTACTCCTCTGGGATCTCTCTCCCACATCTTGTGAGATCTCGCTCTACCACCCCATTCCTCCTGTGGGATCTCTCTCCCCATCCCCCTTCCTCCTGTGTGATATCTCCTCCACATCCGCTTCCTTCGGTGTCTTTCCATCCTTTACCTTAGGTGATGTCTCTTCCTGCATCTCCCATCGACATTTCCCGATTCTCAAATCTTCCTCACTGTTTGACTTCTCCCCTTCACACCTGCCCTTTCCGACTGTCCCACGTCAGGAACACTTTTCTAACCATTAGGGAATGAGAGAGAATATGTGGAGTTTACAGGGTCACACCGACAGACGAAATTACTGACATTCAGTGAATTCATTGGAGCTGGGCAGTGAGGGACATTGACAGTGATGGGATCTACGATCAGTGAATTACTGAAGGGTTTAATGTTTCCTGAAATATCCGAGTGAGAGAAATGCCCTCAGACCCACGGTTTTAATCACTATGTTTATTAATTTGTCTGTTTGTGTTTAGACTGAACGATAATAAACTGGGGGATTCAGGAGTGAAACTGGTGTCTGCGGCTCTGGGGAACACGGAGTGTAAAATACAGAAACTGCGGTAAGTACCAGACTATGGGAGATTGTGTTTGCAGTCACTGGGTGTCTGACACTGAACATTAATGTGATCAGTAATTGTGTTACTGATAAACACTGGGGATCTGTACCGTTTCCTGTCTCTCTGTTTCCTTCACCCTCACTCTCTCTCATCTCCAGGCTGGGGTATGTCGGTCTCACAGATTCTGGTTCCGAGGATCTCGCCTCCGCTCTCAGTACAAACCCGTCACTGACGGAGCTGAACCTGAGTGGTAATAAACTGGGAGATTCAGGAGTGAAACTGGTGTCTGCGGCTCTGAGGAACTCGGAGTGTAAAATACAGAAACTGCGGTAAGTCCCAGACTGTGGGAGATTGTGTTTACAGTCACTGGGTGTCTGACACTGAACATTAATGTGATCAGTAATTGTTATACTGATAAACACTGGGAATTTGTACCGTCTCCTGTCTCTCTGTGTCCTTCACCCTCACTCTGTCTGATCTCCAGGCTGAACATTAATGTGATCAGTAATTGTTATACTGATAAACACTGGGAATTTGTACCGTTTCCTGTCTCTCTGTGTCCTTCACCCTCACTCTGTCTGATCTCCAGGCTGAACATTAATGTGATCAGTAATTGTTATACTGATAAACACTGGGAATTTGTACCGTCTCCTGTCTCTCTGTGTCCTTCACCCTCACTCTGTCTGATCTCCAGGCTGAACATTAATGTGATCAGTAATTGTGTTACTGATAAACACTGGGAATTTGTACCGTCTCCTGTCTCTCTGTGTCCTTCACCCTCACTCTGTCTGATCTCCAGGCTGAACATTAATGTGATCAGTAATTGTTATACTGATAAACACTGGGAATTTGTACCGTCTCCTGTCTCTCTGTGTCCTTCACCCTCACTCTGTCTGATCTCCAGGCTGAACATTAATGTGATCAGTAATAGTGTTACTGATAAACACTGGGAATTTGTACCGTCTCCTGTCTCTCTGTGTCCTTCACCCTCACTCTGTCTGATCTCCAGGCTGAACATTAATGTGATCAGTAATTGTTATACTGATAAACACTGGGAATTTGTACCGTCTCCTGTCTCTCTGTGTCCTTCACCCTCACTCTGTCTGATCTCCAGGCTGAACATTAATGTGATCAGTAATTGTGTTACTGATAAACACTGGGAATTTGTACCGTCTCCTGTCTCTCTGTGTCCTTCACCCTCACTCTGTCTGATCTCCAGGCTGAACATTAATGTGATCAGTAATTGTTATACTGATAAACACTGGGAATTTGTACCGTCTCCTGTCTCTCTGTGTCCTTCACCCTCACTCTGTCTGATCTCCAGGCTGAACATTAATGTGATCAGTAATTGTGTTACTGATAAACACTGGGAATTTGTACCGTCTCCTGTCTCTCTGTGTCCTTCACCCTCACTCTGTCTGATCTCCAGGCTGAACATTAATGTGATCAGTAATTGTTATACTGATAAACACTGGGAATTTGTACCGTCTCCTGTCTCTCTGTGTCCTTCACCCTCACTCTGTCTGATCTCCAGGCTGAACATTAATGTGATCAGTAATAGTGTTACTGATAAACACTGGGAATTTGTACCGTCTCCTGTCTCTCTGTGTCCTTCACCCTCACTCTGTCTGATCTCCAGGCTGAACATTAATGTGATCAGTAATTGTTATACTGATAAACACTGGGAATTTGTACCGTCTCCTGTCTCTCTGTGTCCTTCACCCTCACTCTGTCTGATCTCCAGGCTGAACATTAATGTGATCAGTAATTGTGTTACTGATAAACACTGGGAATTTGTACCGTCTCCTGTCTCTCTGTGTCCTTCACCCTCACTCTGTCTGATCTCCAGGCTGAACATTAATGTGATCAGTAATTGTTATACTGATAAACACTGGGAATTTGTACCGTCTCCTGTCTCTCTGTGTCCTTCACCCTCACTCTGTCTGATCTCCAGGCTGAACATTAATGTGATCAGTAATAGTGTTACTGATAAACACTGGGAATTTGTACCGTCTCCTGTCTCTCTGTGTCCTTCACCCTCACTCTGTCTGATCTCCAGGCTGAACATTAATGTGATCAGTAATTGTTATACTGATAAACACTGGGAATTTGTACCGTCTCCTGTCTCTCTGTGTCCTTCACCCTCACTCTGTCTGATCTCCAGGCTGAACATTAATGTGATCAGTAATTGTGTTACTGATAAACACTGGGAATTTGTACCGTCTCCTGTCTCTCTGTGTCCTTCACCCTCACTCTCTCTCATCTCCAGGCTGGACAAAGTCGGTCTCACAGATTCTGGGGCCGAGGATCTCGTCTCCGCTCTCAGTACAAACACTTCACTGACGGAGCTGAGCCTGGGATCAAACTCTCTGACAGACCGATCTGTCCTCGCTCTCCGCCAGCTCATACTGACCCACCGGAGTCTGGGGCGGATCGGGTGAGTGTTTGTGTTAATGTTCAATGTGCTATAATATCAGCGGATCCGCGGGTTTTCTGGTGATAATTGTCTGTGAGTGTTGTTGAAACATTAACCCCGGCCCCCTGTTACTGACACTGTTGTGTGATCTCATTATTTCATCTTTATTCTCCCATCTGTTTCAGGCTGGGGGGGAATCGGTTCAGTCGGACCGGGGGGAAGAAACTGAGATCTCTAGCGGGAGCCAGACCCCGACTGAGAGTGTGGATCTGAACATCTGAATGTGTGAACATCCCCGCCAGCGGGATGGGGAGATTTGGCCGACTCCCCGCCCTCGTCTTTAACGGCCGCGCGCCGGGGCTGATTCCCAACGGTTTTAACGGAACCGGCTCGGACCTCGCGCTGTGTACATCGCTCGGAGCGGTCCCGCAGTGACGTGTTTCCGCCTGCTGTCCGGCAGGCAGCTTCCTTCGAGACTCCCACGTGACACCCCGGGGAATTACCCAGACAGGAAGAGCCCGGGGGCCCGGGACTCAGTCTGGGGCACCGGTATCGCGGGGTGGGGGGGGATGATCCCCTGAGAGAATCCTTTTGCTCCCTTTGCTGAGGACGGTGCATTCGGCAGCCTGGCCGATATAATGATGTTAAATGGACAAATCCCTCAGCAGTGACCCTGGATCTGCAGCGATCCCGGACACGGCCCTGAAGTGTGATTTTAAAATCATCTGTTCCCCGATGCAGGGTGACGGTGAGAAACGGGACTGATTATTCAAACTGTCAGTTCTTGTCGCCAGTCAGTTATATCGTTTTGAAGGTTTCTTATTGCTGTGTTCACACATATGGATAGTAAAATTTGCCGTAAATTACCAAAAAATTGTGATAAAGAAAGGATTATTTCTCTTATAATAATTACAGCACGGAAACAGGCCATCTCGGCCTTCTAGTCCTTGCCGAACGCTTACTCTCACCTAGTCCCACCGACCTGCACTCAGCCCATAACCCTCCATTCCTTTCCTGTCCACATATCTATCCAATTTTACTTTAAATGACAATTTCGAACTTGCCTAAACCACTTCTACTGGAAGCTCATTCCACACAGCTGCCATTCTCTGAGTAAAGAAATTCCCCCACGAGATACCCTTAAACTTTTGCCCTGCTAAGTCCCAATTCATGTCCTCTTGTTTGAATCTCCCCTACTCTCAATGAAAGAAGCCTGTCCACGTGAACTCTATCTTTCCCCCTCGTAATTTTAAATGCCTCTACCAAGTCCCCCTCAACCTTCTACGCTCCAAAGAATAAAGACCTAATTTGTTCAACCTTTCTCTGTAACTTAGGTGCTGAAACCCAGGTGACATTCTAGTAAATCTCCTCGGTACTCTATTTTGTTGACATCTTTCCTATAACTCGGTGACCAGAACTGTACACAATTCTCCAAATTCGGCCTCACCAATGCCTTGTACAATTTTACCATTACATCCCAACTCCTATACTCAATGCTCTGATTTATAAAGGCCAGCAGACCAAAAGCTTTCTTCACCACCCTATCCACATGAGATTCCACCTTCAGGGAACTATGCACCATTATTCCTAGATCTCTCTGTTCCTCTGCATTCCTCAATGCACTTACACTGTTTGTCCTATTTTGATTAGTCCTACGAAAATGTAGCATCTCACAATTATGAGCATTAAACTCCATCTGCCCTCTTTCAGTCCATTCTTCTAACTGGCCTAAATCTCTCTGCAAGCTTTGAAAACCTACTTCATTATCCACAACGCCACCTACCTTAGTATCATCTGCATAAGGATTACTATGAGATTTGGTATTATTAGTAAACCCTAATGAAATGTTTTCAAAACAAAAAGTAAAATCTATATTAATGTATTGATCTATAAATTGACAAACATCAACCCAAAATGTTTTAGCACGTTCACAGTCCCAAAACAGATGAAATAAACCACAACCAGAAGTCAATAGACAATAGGTGCAGGAGTCGGCCATTCGGCGCTTCGAGTCAGCACCGCCATTCACTGTGATCATGGCTGTCCATCCCCAATGAGTACCACGTTCCTGCCTTCTCCCCATATGCCTGGGCTCCGCTATCTCTATCTAACTCTCTCTTGAAAGCATCCAGAGACTTGGCCTCCACTACCTTCTGGGGCAGAGCATTCCACAAATCCACAACTCCCTGGGTGAAAAAGTTTTTCCTCAACTCCGTTCTAAATGCCCCTCCCCTTATTCTTAAACTGTGGCCTCCGGTTCTGGACTCCCCCAACATCGGGAACATGTTTCCTGCCTCTAGCGTGTCCAAACCCTTAATAATCTTATATGTTTCAATCAGATCCCCTCTCATCCTTCTAAATTCCAGTGTATACAAGCCCAGTCGCTCCAATCTTTCAACATATGACAGTCCCGCCATTCCGGGAATTAACCTCGTGAACCCACGCTGCAATCCCTCAATAGCAAAAATGTCCTTCCTTAAATATGGCGACCAAAACTGCACACAATACTCTAGGTGGGGTCTCACCAGCTGAAAAAGAACCTCTTTGCTCCTGTACTCAACTCCTCTTGTTATGAAGGCCAGCATGCCATTAGCTTTCTTCACTGCCTGCTGTACCTGCATGCTTACTGTCCGTGACTGATGTACAAGGACACCTAGATCTCTTTGTACTTCCCCTTTTCCTAACGACACCATTCAGATAGTAATCTGCCTTCCTGTTCTTGCCACCAAAGTGGATAACCTCACATTTATCCACATTAAACTGCATCTGCCATATATTTGCCCACTCACCCAACCTGTCCAAGTCACTCTGCATTCTCCTAACATCCTCCTGACATTTCACACTGCCACCCAGCTTTGTGACATCTGCAAATTTGCTAATGTTACGATTAACCCCTTCATCTAAATCATTAATGTATATCGTAAATAGCTGCAGTCCCAGCACCGAACCTTGCGGTACCCCACTAGTCATTTCAAAGGGAATAGAATATAAAAGCGGACAGATAACACTGAGCCTTTATAAGACACAAGTCAGCCGCACTTGCAGTATTGCCAACAGTTCTGGGCCCTGCATCTCAGAAAGGATGTGTTTTCTTTGGAGAGAGTCCAGAGGAGGTTTGCGAGGATGATTCCGGGAAGGAAGGGGTTAACATATCAGGAGCGTTTGGCAGCTTTAAGCCTGGACTCACTGGAATTTAGAAGAATGCGGGGGGTGGGGGCAGGAGATCTCATTGAAACTACCGAACGTTGAAAGGAGTGGATAAGGTGGGCATTGGAGAGGATGTTCCTTATGGTGGGGGGGGGGGGGTATCCAGAACTAGATCTCGTTGTACTTCCCCTTTTCAGCAAGAACGACGAGTCAGCTGACATAGAGGAGGTGCCGCGGCTAACAGACTGGTGCAGAGCCAACAACCTGTCTCTGAATGTGAACAAAACAAAGGAGGTGTTTGTTGACAAACAAAGAAGGGCGCGGAGTGACCACTCCCCGCTTGAAGGTAAGGGGAGGGAAGTTCAAGGGGGATATTAGAGGAAGGTTTTTCACTCAGAGAGTGGTTGGTGCGTGGGATGCACTGCCTGAGTCAGTGGTGGAGGCAGATACCCTGGTGAAATTTCAGAGACTACTGGATAGGTATATGGAGGAACGTAAGGTGGGGGTTATATGGGAGGCAGGGTGTGAGGGTTAGCACAACATTGTGGGCCGAAGGGCCTGTAATGTGCTGTAGAGTTCTGTGGGTTTCTGGAGCAGCCCCTGTAGAGCTATTCTGGATTGGGAGTTGCTCAGTGAACCGGAATTGATCAGAGGGCTCAGTAGTTGGAGGCGGTGGTGTGGCTCTGCCGGTGAAGACTGGCATTATATCAGTAGAAAGATGTGACATCGGATCGGAAGATGTTGAGTGCTTGTGGGTTGAGTTAGGACACTGCACGGGTCAAAGGACGTTGATGGCGGTTATACACAGGCCTCCCAACAGTAGCTGGGATGTGGACCAAAGATTACAATGGGAATGGACCCTGGTCAGACCCCACCTGGAGTACTGTGCTCAGTTCTGGTCTCCTCACCACAGGAAGGATGTGGAAACCATAGAAAGGGTGCAAAGGAGATTGACAAGGATGTTGTCTGGATTGGGGAGCACGACTTATGAGAATAGGTTGAGTGAACTCGTCCTTTTCTCCTTGGAGCGACGGAGGATGAGAGGTGACCTGATAGAGGTGTACAAGATGATTTGAGGCATTGATCGTTTGGCTAGTCAGAGGCTCTTCCCCAGGGCTGAAATGGCTAGCACAAGAGGACACAGGTTTCAGGTGCTGGAGAGCAGGTACAGAGGAGATGTTGGGGTAAGTTTTTTACGCAGAGTGGTGAGTGCGTGGAATGGGCTGCCGGCAACGGTGGTGGAGGCGGATACGATAGGATCTTTTAAAAGACTTTTGGATAGGTACATGGAGCTTTGAAAAACAGAGGGCTATAGGTAAGCCTAGTAATTTCTAGGGTAGGGAAATGCACGGCACAACCTTGTGGGCCGAAGGGCCTGTATTGTGCTGTGGGTTTTCTATGTTTCTATGAAATAGAAAAGCTGATTAAAAGGGTAATGTTGTGATAGTCATGGGAGATTTTAACATGCAGGTCGATTGGAAAAATCAGGTTGGTAATAGATCTCAAGGGAGAGAGTTTGTTGAATGCCTAAGAGATGGCGTTTTACAGTAATTTGTCACTGAGCCTAGACACTAGATTGGGTGTCATGTAATGAACCGAGGGTGATTAGTCAGCTTGAGGTAAAAGAACCCTTTGGAGCCAGTGACCCCTGAGGAGCCTTGTCCACGTGACCTTTGATGCTGTGTCCAATCAAAGGCCCATCAGCCTCTGTCTTAGATACACCCAACGGCCCGGACTCCACTGGGCCAGCGGTAATTCATTCCATACGATCACCACCCTCCGGCTAAAGAAATTTCTCCGCATCTCTGTTTGGACGCCCCTCTACTCTGAGTCTGTGCCCTGTTGTCCTAGACTCCCCCACCATGGGGAGCATCCTCTTCACATCGACTCTGTCCCGGCCTCACAGCAACATTACTCCTCTGATAACCCTTTCATTCCCAGAATCATCCTCGCGGACCTCCTGTGAAATCCTTCTGAAGCCAGCACGACTTTTCGTAGGCGAGGGGCCCAAAGCTGTTCACAGTGCTCGAGGCGAGGCCTCGCCGGTGCCTTATAAAGCCTCGGCATCACGTCTCTGCTCCAAGAGTCTGGACCTCTTCAGATGAACACGGACATGGCGTTTGCCACCCTCACCACTGCCTGCAAGGTGAGCTTTCTGCGCATGGACTCCCGCCTCCCTTCGCATGTCAGACTTTCCGATTTTCGCCCCAGTTAGAAAAGAGTCTGCTCAGTTACTTCAACTACCAACGTGCATCACCCCGTGCATTTTCCAACATTGTGTTTCCTCTGCCACTCTCTCGCCCGTTCTCCTCATCTAAGCCTCTGCATCCTACCTGTTTCCTCAACACTACCTGCCCCTCCACCGACCTTCGCATCGCCTGCAAACTTGGTAACAAAGCCGTCCATTCCGTCGTCTGAATCATTGATATACGGCACAAAAAGCAGAGGCCCCAACATCGACCCCTGCAGAACACCACCAGTCACCGGCGTCCGACCAGAAAAGGATCCTTTCATTCCCACTCGCTGCCTCCTACCAATCAGCCGATTCCCTAACCGTGTTAGTAACTTCCCTGTAATGCCACGGGCTCTTAACTTGGTGAGCACCTTGTTAAAGGCCTTCTGAAAGTCCAAATATACAGCATCCGCTGCATCCCCTTTATCTGTCCTACCTGTAATCTCCACAAGGCATTCCGACAGACTCATCAGACAAGATTTTCCCTGAAGGAAACCCTGCTGACTTTGTCCTATCTTGTCCAGTGTCACCAAGTACTCCATCACCTCATCCCCAACAATTGACTCCAATGTCTTCCCAACCGCTGGGGCCAGGCGAACTGGTCTGTAATTTCCTTTCTGCTGCCTTCCTCCTTTCTTAAAGAGCAGAGAGACGTTTGCAGCTTTCCAGCCCTCCGGCACCATGACAGAGTCCAATGATCTTTGAAAGATCGTTTCTAATGCCACCACAATCTCCACCGCTAATTGTTTGCAGTTGTGGTCCCCGAATCTGAGGAAAGACATTCTTGCCATAGAGGGAGTACAGAGAAGGTTCACCAGATTGATTCCTGGGATGGCAGGACTTTCATATGAAGAAAGACTGGATCGACTAGTCTTATACTCACTGGAATTTAGAAGATTGAGGGGGGATCTTATTGAAACGTATAAAACTCTAAAAGGATCGGACAGCTAGATGCAGGAAGATTGTTCCCGATGTCGGGGGAGTCCAGAACGAGGAGTCACAGTTTAAGGATAAAGGGGAAGCCTTTTAGGACCGAAATGAGGAAAAACTTCTTCACACAGAGAGTGGTGAATCTGTGGAATTCTCTGCCACAGGGAACAGTTGAGGCCGGTTCCTTGGCTATACTTAAGAGGGAGTTAGATATGGACCATGTGGCTAAAGGGATCGGGGGTATGGAGAGAAAGCAGGTACAGGGTTCTGAGTTGGATGATCAGCCATGATCATACTGAATGACGGTGCAGGCTCGAGGGGCCGAATGGCCTACTCCTGCACCTATTTTCTATGTTTCGATACCTCTTTCAGAACACCAGGGTGCAGTTCCTCTGGTCCGGGTGACATATGTACCTTCAGGTCTTTCAGTATTTTGAACAACTTCTCTCTTGTAACAGTAACTGCACCCACCGCTCTTCCTTCACTCAGTACAACATCAGGCTCACTGCTAGTGTCTTCCACAGTGAAGACCGATACAAAATACTCATTCAGTTCCTCTGCCATCTCCTTGGCCCCCAATGTTATTTCCTGGCCCACAGTCATCTCTCTTTTGACTTTTTCATACTTGAACAATCTTTTACTGTCAAATCTGACTATTGTTTGTGAGCTTGTTTCCATGTTTCACCTTTTCCCTTCTGATGATTCTTCAGTTGCTCTCTGTCGGGTTTTGAAAACTTCCCAACTCTCTGTCTTCTCGCCATTTTTTGCTTTATCGAATGCCCGCTCTCTTGTTGCTTGAACATTAGCTTTGACTTCCCTCGTCAGGCCCGGTTGTACTATTTTGCCATTTGAGCATTTACCTTCTTTGTTTCTGGAATACATCTTTCTGGCACCTTCCTCATTTCCCCCCAGAAACTCACCCGTTGCTGCTCTGCTGTCATCCCTGCCAGCATCTCAACCCTATAACCACATAACAATTACAGCACGGAAACAGGCCATCTCGGCCCTTCTAGTCCGTGCCGAACGCTGACTCTCACCTAGTCCCACTGACCCATATAACCATATCACAATTACACACGGAAACAGGCCATCTCGGCCCTTCTAGTCCATGCCGAACGCCTACTCTCACCTAGTCCCACTGGTCCATATAACCATATCACAATTACAGCACGGAAACAGGCCATCTCGGCCCTTCTAGTCCGTGCCGAACGCTGACTCTCACCTAGTCCCACTGGCCCATATGACCATATAACAATTACAGCACGGAAACAGGCCATCTCGGCCCTTCTAGTCCGTGCCGAACGCTTACTCTCACATAAACACACCGACCTGCACTCAGCCCATAACCCTTCATTCCTTTCCTGTCCTTATACCTATCCAATTTTACTTTAGTTGACAATACCGAACCTGCCTCTACCACTGCAACTGGAAGCTCGTTCCACACAGCTACCACTCTCTGAGTAAAGAAGTTCCACCTCGTGTTACCCCTAAACTTTGGCCCCCAACTTTCAACTCATGTCCTCTTGTTTGAAGCTCCCCTACTCTCAGTGGAAAAAGCCTATCCACGTCAACTCTATCTATCCCCCTCATAATTTTAAACACCTCTATCAAGTCCCCCCTCAACCTTCTACGCTCCAAAGAATAAAGACCTAACTTGTTCAACCTTTCTCTGTAACTTAGGTGCTGAAACCCAGGTAACATTCTGGTAAATCTCCTCTGTACTCTCTCTATTTTGTTGACATCTTTCCTATAATTCGGTGACCAGAGCACCTTAAAACTCTGCCTCCCCGTGCTAGCCACTTCAGCCCCGGTGAAAAAGCCTCTGACTATCTGCACGATCGATGCCTCTCATCGTCCTGGACCCTGTTCCAGGCCTATTTCATTTTCCAGTTTTGATTTCATATATGTCAAGAGGATCGGAGTTGACGACACTGATGATTTTGTATTTTTGTGGGATAATATAAACCGCCCTTTTTTCTCTCTTATTAACTTTTTTTTCTCTTATTTGTTTTTTTTCTTCTAGTAGTTATTAGATTTTTAGATTAGTTTTTTGCATAATGATTTTTTTTCCTTTTTCTTTTTTCTTTTTATTCTATTTTATGATACACCAGGGTTTGCCTT